>NC_056737.1:1604136904-1604294404 GCF_019279795.1 Protopterus annectens | reverse complement strand
ATATATATATATATATATATATATATATATATATATATATATATATATATATGTCTGTACATACACATGCATATACACCTACATACTTATTCACATTTCCCATACTGTTGAATGACTGCCACTTACTGCCACCCCTATATCCGACGGCCATTATTCTGGGCATCATATAAAATTAGCAGCCCTTGCATGGTTTAAACCCAGGAACGGAAACACCTTAGTCACCGGTTTGACCACTACACCATCCGTGGTACATTCTGCATGGATGGTAGTTAGGTTATATGACTTTACTACAGGCATTCCACACTACTGGCAACAAATGTGACAGTCGGTTGGTGTACATATGTATAGTACATGTTAACGTTCATATGTTTCTGGGAGACATATGTATACATTTGCAAGTATATATATTTATAAATAGGACACATACTTGACAACTACTTATATGCATGTATGTGTGATGTGTAGCTGTAGCTATACATATATAATTATGCACATTTATAGATGTATGACTACTTATCTGGGGTTGTACATGGCCATGTATATGAACACCCGCATCTGGGAGGGACGTGTACCGTTTGTAAACAGGGGTTGTGTGCATCATTATGACATGGAACCTGGACAGGGTGTACAATTTGTGGACATGTACTATTTGGATGATGGCTATGGGGAAGCTTCTAGGGAACATGTGAAAGGTATATATTCCCGATAATGCACATGGGGAGACGTGCATCATGGTCAGGTGTTTAATCCCGGGTTGTAGGTTATGCAGGTCTGGCTGGAGGCTGAGCAGGGTTGTGGACAACTACTGCTAATGCAACTTGGGTCCAGATATCTACGGGGCTGGACATCATGTTGTGCCACCAAGTCTAATCTTTAGTACAGACACATCCCATGAGGGATGTCCAAAAATTGCGTACGCCAATGACTCCCATTCTTTTGGCTTTATGAAAATGAGGGAGGGTTATACATGCATGGGATACCTAGTTTGCAAGCCTGAGACTGCCTAGGGTGAGACTGCCTACTAGATGTGGGTAGGGGGCACTATGTGCAGATATGGCTGGCCCAAGCTAGCAGCCTGAGTATGGGTGGTTTTGGTGGACGTTCAGCAAGGGGGGTGTGCTGTGGAGGGGATGATTGGTATTCAATTATGTATCCAGGTGTGTAGGAGTTGGATGGCTGAGTTCAGGCCAGACCATTATGTGGGTGTGAGCTGGTAACGTTTCTGTACATGTCTATCGCACATTTTAATGTTCGTATGTTTGTGGGATTGTGTTCTGTAGTATGGCCTGTCAGGTTGTATTGTGGCTGTGAATGTCTGTTCTTTGGTTTCCTTTTTGATTCACCCACTGCTCCCTCGTACACCTCCAGTTCACCTATTGTACATCCGACCCAGTCTCCCCTTGGTGAATTATTACATTACCCATCACCCCCCCCCCAAATTCCACAAACACACCATCAATCCCTTCTCTGGTTGCTGGCCCATGTCCAGATAGCAGTACACATTGTGTACTCTACATGTCTCTGGTACCAATATGGTTGTGAGGACAACCCTAGCATATTTGGTCTTCCATATGCTGTATTTCATGCACATAGGTACACGCAAATGCTTATCTTTCATGACATGGTAGGTTGACCTGGGTAATACCCATTCATCTTTGGGCCGTCCAGACAAGGACGACTCGGACCGCGAATGGCCAGTTATTGAGCAAATGCTCCGACCATTGTCAGGGTTGCCACTTTTTCAAATGACCAAAGTGGGACATTTTTGGGACACACATCAGATCTTACAGGCCGACACATACCCACGGTCAGTACAAAGGATAGAACTTAACTTTTTTGCCTACATGATAGCTTATTCTTGTAGCATTTTAGTTGCTTATTCTGTTTCTTATAACATTTAGGTATTTTAGATACAGAATAACTGTGTTATGCAACTATTACATACAATATAGGACATAATTATGTCCTACAATCTTAGGACATTTGCCATTTTAATAAGTTTTGTCAGGACACAACTGCCTAAAGAAGTACTGTCCCTAGCAGTGTGGGACAGGTGGTAACCCTAACCATTGGGCTAGGTTTAGCAAAGGGCAGTGGCATGCAAACACGCTGTGTTTCGCTTCCACTTGGTATAAAAATCAACACTACAATGAAATACGGACACAGGGTTTTAAATGTCATTGTTCGAGGGATGGGGGCTCAAATTTCAGCTACATGCTTTTGTGTTTACTCCTGTGATTTAATTTTGGGGTTTGCAAAACTCTCTTGTATGCTTTGCATACATTTCAGTATCTACAGACACTGACAGGAGTGATTACTATTAGAGGCAGGCTGTAATAGTGAACATTTTAAGTTGCGCGACTGTAGCCGACATGTTTACACCTCCTTGCAGTGCTTAAACATGCCCGCTGTACTCATGCACGTTTCCTGTGCACGTGGATGGTGCGGCAGTGCGCCTTCATTAATATGCATATGGTGCTGCTGTACCATCTCTACACTGCATGGTTGGTGCAAGGCTAATGCCATCCTTGCACCGAGCTTCATGAATCCCGGGGTAAATGTAATGCTTTTCTTTCTTTGCAAGTCTATTAAAAGGTCTTCTGTATCTTCAGTTAGAAATGAAGCTAATTGCACAGTATTGTCCATTGTTTTGTGTATGTTTTTGACGTTTTTTTGTGCTGAGGAAGATCACATACTTTTTCTATCTGTTCAAACTAATGATTATGCCAGGATAACCATTTTGTGCTGTCTACCACATGCTTGAGGTGAACTTACTCGAGCATCAGTTGATCACCAAAAAAAAAAAAAAGAACGTCACAATGCCGAATGCTGTTTCTCACAGGAAATCATTGCTGATATCATCATTTTCTTTTGGCTGTTCCCATTAGGGGGTCACCACAGTAGATCATCTGTTTCCATTTCTTCTTGTCCTCTGCATCATGCTCTTTCACACCAACCACCTGCATGTCCTCTCTCACCACATCCATAAACCTTATCTTAGGCGTTCCTCTTTTCTTCTTACCTGGCAGCTCCATCCTTAGCATCTTTTTCCCAATATACCCAGCATCCCTCCTCAGCACATGTCCAAACCAATGCAATCTTGCCTCTCTTGCTTTGTCTCCAAACTGTCCAACCTGAGCTGACCCTCTAATATACTGATTCCTAATCCTGTCCATCCTAGTCTCATCCAGTGCAAATCTTAACATCTTTAACTCTGCCACATCCAGCTCTGACCCCTGCCTTTTTGTCAATGCCACCGTCTCCAACACATATAACATAGCTGGTCTCACTACCCTCTTGTAGACTTTCCCTTTCACTCTTACTGCTACCCGTCTGTCACAAATCACACCTGGCACTCTTCTCCACCCATTCCACCCTGCCTGTACTCTCTTCTTCACCTCTCTTCCACACTCACCATTACTCTGAACTATTGATCCCAGGTACTTAAACTCATTCACCTTTACCAGCTCTACTCCCTGCATCCTCACCATTCCTCTAACCTTCCTCTCATTTACACACATATATTCTGTTTTAGCCCTGCTGACCTTCATTCCTCTCCTCTCTAAAGCATATCTCCACCTCTCCAGGGTCTTCTCAACCTGGTCCCTACTCTCACTACATATCACAATGTCATCTGCAAACATCATAGTCCACGGGGCCTCCTGTCTAACCTCATCTGTCAATCTGTCCATCACCACTGCAAATAAGAAAGGGCTCAGAGTTGATCCTTGATGTAATCCCACATCCACCTTAAACATATCTGTCACTCCCACCGCGGTACTCACCAATGTCACACTACCCTCGTACATATCCTGTACCACTCTTACATACTTTTCTGCCACTCCTGACTTCCTCATACAATACCACAGCTCATCTCTAGGCACCCTGTCATATGCTTTCTCTAAGTCCATAAAGACACAATGCAACTCATTCTGACCTTCTCTGTATTTCTCCAACAACACTCTCAGAGCAAACATTGCATCTGTAGTGCTCTTTCCTTGCATGAAACCATACTGCTGATCACTAATCATCACCTCCCTTCTTAACCTATCTTCCACTACTCTTTCCCATAACTTCAAGCTGTGACTGATCAATTTTATCCCTCTATAGTTACCGCAGCTCTGCACATCACCCTTATTCTTAAAGATAGGTACCAAAACACTTTTTCTCCTCTCCTCAGGCATCCTCTGACTTTCCAAGATTTCATTAAACAATCTGGTTAAAAACTCCACTGCAATTTCTCCTAAGCACCTCCATGCTTCCACTGGTATGTCATCTGGGCCAACAGCCTTTCCATTCTTCATCCTCTTCATAGCTGTCCTTACTTCCTCCTTGCTAATCTGTTTCACTTCCTGATTCACTATCCCCACAGCATCCAACCTTCTCTCTCTCTCATTCTCTTCATTCATCAGCCCTTCAAAGTACTCTTTCCATCTACTCAACACACTCTCCTCACTTATGAGTACATTTCCCTCACTACCCTTTATCACCCTTACCTGCTGCACATCTTTCCCAGCTCTGTCCCTCTGTCTAACCAATTGGTACAGGTCCTTTTCTCCCTCTTTACTGTCCAATCTCTCATACAACTCTCCATATGCCTTATCCTTAGCCTTTGCCACCTCTCTCTTTGCCATGTGCCTCATCTCCTTATACTCATGTCTACTTTCTTCATCTCTTTGACAATACCACTTCTTCTTCACCAGCCTCTTTCTCTGCATACTCTTCTGTACTTCCTCATTCCACTACAAGGTCTCCTTGTCCTCCTTCCTCTGTCCAGATGTCACACCAAGCACCTTTCTAGCAGTCTCCCTTACTAGCTCTGCTAGACAATGTCCGGTCCCATTGAAGCTGTGTTTTTGGCTTTTGATATGGCTGTTTTAACCTGTGTGTCAGCATGGGGAGTCTCTGGGACAGGAATCTATCCCTCCAGCACGTCCTATTTATCATTGTGGTGAGGTTTAGATCCCTAGGGCATGTGGCTCTCAGGGATTTGTTTTTTGGCATATGGAGAGTTGTATGAGAGATTGGACAGTAAAGAGGGAGAAAAGGACCTGTACCAATTGGTTAGACAGAGGGACAGAGCTGGGAAAGTTGTGCAGCAGGTAAGGGTGATAAAGGGTAGTGAGGGAAATGTACTCAGCTATTTGGTAACTCTTCACTGCCTCCCAGTGCCTGTCTTAACTCTTCCCTGAACTCCACCTCACAATCACCCTTTTTTAACTTCCACCATTTAATCCTTGGTACTGCTTTCACACTCCTCCTCCTCTTCTTGATTACCAACGTCATCCTGCAGACCACCATTCTATGCTGCTTAGCTACACTTTCCCCTGTCACAGGAAATCATTGCTGATGTTGTTTCTAATTTTGCACCAGCAATAATTCTTTTGTTTAGGGAGATGTCTCCCTTTTTCAAACTGATGCAACCATGGGGTTGGTATACATAGGTTTAGAGAGTGTCAGGGGCTTGTCCCCCCCCCACATCGGGGGTGCAGAGTGGCTTGCCTCCCACCCCTGCAAAAACCATACCGAAACAGGTTTTTCACCCTTTTGATTTTCTGGCTTTTTTCTTTCGCCCTGTTGACTTTCCAGAAGTCTACATTTTATAATATTATCATACATTTTAATCTGTCTGATTATTACAGTGGAGATTCCTTTAAAACTGGGAAAACTGTAATTTGTTTGATTTAATTTTCCTTTGATTAGGTCTGAAAAATAAGTCAGACAAAGATGGCACTGATGCACGCTGATTTGTAGGTAGTTGTGTTATAGTTGTCTAAGCAATTAAAGGGCTACAAGAAATCTGCAAACTTTTTTTATTAATTTAAATCATAAATTATGACTACACAAATACAGCCATCAGCATAACATAGGTTCATAGGTTCATAGGTAAGTACTAGGCTATCTGCTCGAGGGCATCTGTAAGCCTAGCCAGAATGTGTTGAATTTTGTCGCCCCCTTAGATTAGTTCCCTGTGCCTCTGTCCAGCAGAGCCATTAGTTCCCTGTGCCTCTATCCAGCAGAGCCACTGCAGTAATCCCTGGGGTAAATTTTCTGTTTCCCATCCACTTGTCAAGGTTTCTCTTGAAGAGTGTTAGTGAGAGGCTCTGCCTAATGTAGATTGGAATCCTGTTCCAAAGCATGGTGAGTCTCTGGGATAGGAATATATCCCTCCAGCACGTCCTATTTATCATTGTGGTGAGGTTTAGATCCTTAGAGCATGTGGCTCTCGGGGATTTTTTTTTTTAGGTGGAGCATGTCCATCAATTCTGGGTTGGACATGGCCTTGTATGTCAGGTAGAGATCACCTCTGAGTAAGTGGTATGCAACCAAGTACAGCTGGACTTTCTTCAGTCGGGCTGCATAGGGCATCTGTATGAGGCCAGTAATCCTCTTGGTGAGGTACTTCTATTGTCTTTCCATCTGTTGCAGGTGTCTTATAAGGTACATCCCAAATGGGGCATTGTACTCTATGATAGGTCTGATGAGTGATGAGTAGAGGGGCATAATAACCTCTTTTGTTCTAGATGCGAACCGTTTTGTGATTAGATGAGACACATAGAAGGATTTTCTAACCACCTTGGCAATATGGTTATCAAAGGAGAGATTACTATCTACTTGGGGCCCCAGATCCCTTATTACATTTTCTGTATTTAGGGGACTACCACATATGTGGTAGTTTATGGGTACTTTGTTTTTTCCAAAGGGGATGACTATGCACTTTTTGGTATTTAGCTTGAGGCCATGATTTTGACACCAGGTATCCGTCTCAGTGAGACCCTTCTGGAGGATGTCTGTATCAGGCGGAGAGTCAATTATGACCCCCAGTTTGCAGTTGTCTGTGAACTTGGTCAGCCATAGTCCTCCTGTGCTTGCCTGTACCTCTGAGAAGTATATACCGAACAGGAGAGGTCCCAGGACTGAGCCCTGGGGAATGCCACTTGTAACCGGTTTAGAGTCGGACCTAGACCCTGCAACTC
This sequence comes from Protopterus annectens, assembly GCF_019279795.1. Lineage (NCBI taxonomy): Eukaryota > Metazoa > Chordata > Ceratodontiformes > Protopteridae > Protopterus > Protopterus annectens. The sequence continues at coordinate 1,604,287,427 of NC_056737.1, read as the reverse complement.
TCACTGTTCAGGCTGGTGAGCTTATCTATAATACCAGAAAGGGTAATGGTGTTGAAAGCCATTGCAAGGTCTAGGTAGGCTGTGTGGACCTCCTTTCCCCTCGTCTAAAGCCTTGGTAACTGTCTCAAAGAAATCCACCAGGTTTAGGAGGCATGATCTGCCCTTAACAAAGCCAAACTGGGTAGGGTCCGATGTTTGGAGGTTTCCAATGCCTCTGTTAATGAGTTCCATGATGACGTGCTCCATAGCCTTGCAGACCAGGCTAGTCAGGCTTAGAGGGTGATAGTTCCAGGGGTCCATTGTGGCTCCACCTTTGTGGAGCGGGATAACTGTTGCTGTGCACTACTCTATGGGTATGTAGCCTGTAGAGTGGCTGAGTTTGAACTGTGTGTTTAGGTGAGGGATTAGTTCATTTTGGAGTTCATGTAAGACACAGTCTGGGACAATGTCCGGTCCCATTGAAGCTGTGTTTTTGGCTTTGGATAGGGCTGTTTTAACCTGTGTGTCAGTGATTGCCAGGGCTCTACATTCTTCTGGTATGCTTATGGACCTTTTAGGGAATGAGAGAGGGGTGAAGTTTGCACTAAACCTGTCTGCCAGAATGTTGGCAATATCATTTGGTTCAGTTTATTTTGTGCCATTCTGCACTAACTCAGAGCAGATCTGAGAGTTTCCACTTAGGTTCTTGACATAGCTAAAGAACACTTTGTGGTTATCTTTGGAGTCCTTGGCAATTTTTCTTTTGAAGCTAGCCTTGGATGATTTTATGAGGGATCATAGTTTCTTGCTGATACTGATCAGGGATGTCTTTCCTTCTTGGGATTTTACTCTTTTCTGTACTAGTTTCCTCCTTCTATTGTATAGCGTGTTTATGGCAGGGTCCACCAGACTGGTTTCCTTTTCTTGGAGGAGTAAGTTTTGGTTTTGCTTGGGATAGCATGATCCATGCATTCTTGCAGGTGCTCATAGAGTGCCTTTGTAAGGGATTCAGCAGCTTGGACAGCATTGTCTTTTAGCATGGGGGCTGTGAACCTTCCACCTTGGTCTTAAGTAACACAAAGTTTGTTTGTGAAAAGTTTTTCACAGTGGTTTCCTTGATTGGAGGTGGGGGCAGTATGTGGATACCCAGAGTGATTAGTCTATGGTCTGATCTAACCAGTGAGGGGTTAACCTCTGGTGTACAACACCAGTCACCCATGTTGGTGATGACCAGGTCCAATATGTTGTCACCTCTGGTGGGAGTGTTGACCAGTTGATCCAGGGCATTCGAGTTTATAAATTCTAGGAAGCGTTGGACAAGGGAGTTAGTACTTGAGTAGTTCTCCCAGTTAATGTTTGGGTAATTGAAATCACCCAATATTAGTGTGTTTGGTATGACCTTCCTATTTTCCAGTGTCTCCAGAAATGCAGAAATGGAGGTCCTGGGTCATGATGGGTGATCTGTAGCAAGCTACAATTTGAATTGCAGTTTTGCCCATTGTTAGTTGCACATGGATGATCTCTGAGGCATTGTGCTGTGCCACTAACCTGGAGGTGTGGGTATCCTTGATGAATATGGATACACCCCCCGCCTTTTGTGTTTTGGTCCGGGTTCTGTGGCTGAAAAGTATGGTATGAGTTACAGTCTGGTAGTGCTGGGGTGCTCTCTGGAGCATTAAACCAGGTTTCTTTTACTGAGGAGTGCCTCGAGTGCATGCATTTTGAGGTTTAGACTTTTGGCATTTTGTAGCATTACCCTTAGTTTTTGGTTACTTGTGCTATTTATGGTGGTGGGTTTGTCTTTTGAGCCTTGCCTAAAAAAGGAACTATGGGGGTGGCAAAAGCCTTGTCCAGTATTCAAAAGCCTAAGGGTGACAGGTGCAAGCCATCTCTTGCGAAGCAACATGGCTTGTCGAGCATGTCATCCCAGGCGGACAAATACTGGTAAGGTAATACTCATGGTGAGGGCAGGATGCTTCTCAGGGTCAGGGTCATACCGGCCTGGGCTACGTGATCAGAGAGCTCTTCCATGTCTCTTTTCATGTAGTCCAGGGAGGTACGTCTCAGGTCATTCACACCATTCACACCAACATGGTCAATGACAGAGTCGTATTTGTACTTGTTCTGGAGCGACCTGAGTGCTTGTGTTAAGTGGCAGATCCTCGCTCTTGATAGGCAGCTAACTGTAACCTTCTCCTTGTCCAGCCTAGTTAGTGGGACATCAGTCTGCCTGACTATAGAGTTACCTATTACTAGTGTTTTGGATATGTTATTTTGCTTTATGGGCTGTGATTGTGTGGCACACTGATTATGTGAAGTATGTTTTTCATGGTTTGTGATGGGGTATGGAGGTTGCTTGGGTGTCTGCTTTGGAGGTCTCTGTTGCTTTTGCAGATTTTTAATTAGAGCCTCCTATGTTTTTGTGTATTTATGTGTGTTATTTGTCGGTGTTGGTTTAGTAGGTCTATGTGAGACTGGTGGTGTGTTGCAAGTATTTTCCTTCTCTTCTTGACTGTCACTTCCAGTCTTGGGTTGAGAGAGCTTTGCCTCCAGTTTGGCTGTATAACTGCATGTATCACAATATTAGTGCTTGGTGGTAGGAGGAGAGGGTTGTATGTGTACATAAGGCAGTTGTAACATTGCCTCAAAATGCCCAGATTCACCAGTTGGACTGGAGGGTACACCTGAACCTACCCTTTGGACATGCATGAATAGGTAAAGTGAGCTCTTTTACTGATTGGCTGGTAGGGACGAATAGAGAGCCTTGTCCTTCTGGACAGTATAGGGGGGTCTAGTGCTAGGGCTAATTAGTGCTTGCTATGAGTTTTGAGCAAGTGCTGGGCTGTGAAATGAATGGTTTGAGTGCTTAAGTTGAAAGTTTCTCTATTTCCATGGGAAAAATTGAAGAGTAGACTTCGTGAAGCCGGGAATAGTTTAACCCTAGCTAACCGGCGCTGCCTGGTGCGCAAAACTGTGCAAATGCCGTTTTTATAGCAGGGAAATGAAAGAGAAATTAGCCCAAAATAGCCAAGAAACCACTAACTTCTGGGCTACAGCAAACATGGCGCACAAATTTCAGAAAGAAACAGTTCAAATAAGCAGGCACAATAAGCCTTTAACCAGAAATTCCCAGCTCAGAAGGGCAGAATCTAGCCTCTCCTCCCACAAGAGTGCAGACCACAAACCTTCTTAATGTAAAATAACTGGCCTGAAGCCCAAGTGCTTAAACTATAACTAATGCGTTTTTAGAATAACAGACATTGAGCCTTCAATCAGCAATTCCCAACATAGAAGGATGTAAACTACCTGTCCTGCCACAACAATGCAGTCCACAAACCTTCTTAATGTAGAACAACTGGTCTGAAGCCCAAGTGCTTAAACCAAAAGGCTTAGAATAGCAGTTACAATTTAATCAGGCTGCTACCAAGCAGTAATAAATGCAGCAGAATAAACACAATTGAGTACTTTTAAGAAGAGACAAAAGCAAAATAAGGTAATAAAGTGGGAAAAAAGACAATTACAGTAAAAGCAGATAAATAAAGTGCAATTTTTTATAACAATAGAAAACGAGCAAACAGATTTAAACAAATTACCCAATTAACCAGTAAAAAAACACAAAACTGAGCACTGTTACAGCAGTCTTCAATCAGACAAGTTCTAACCGCACACTCCTGCCACTAAGGTGCAGGGGAACCTTCTCCAAAAAAGATGGCCTGGATTAGTGCTCAAGTTATACAAACAAAGCTACATTCATCAAACCTGAATCTAGTCTATGCTACAGCAGACAAGGTGCACCAATATCAGAAAAACAGTTGAAATAAGCAGGCACAGTAAGCCTTTGGCCAGAAATTCCCAGCTCAGAAGGGTAGAATCTAGCCTCTCCTCCCACAAAAGTGCAGACCACAAACCTTCTTAATGTAAAATAACTAGTCTGGAGTTCAAGTGCTTAAACCAGAACTAATACACTTCTAGAATAACAGACACTGAGCCTTCAATCAGCAATTCCCAACTTAGAAGGATGTAAGCTACCTGTTCTGCCACAACAATGCAGTCCACAAACCTTCTTAATGTAGAACAAGTGGTCTGAAGCCCAAGTGCTTAAACCAAGGGCCTTAGAATAAAAGTTACAATTTAATCAGGCTACTAACAAGCAGTAATAAAGGCAGCAGAATAAACACAAATGAGTACTTGTAAGAAGAGGCAAAAGCAAAATAAAGTAATAAAGTAGGAAGAAACACAATTACAGTAAAAGCAGATAAAGTGCAAATTTGTTATATATATATATATATATATATATATATATATATATATATATATATATATATATATATATATATAAACAATAGAAAACAAGCAAACTGATTTAAACAAATTACCCAATTAACTAGTAAAAAACCTCAGAACTGAGCCCTGTTTAAGCAGTCATCAATCAGACAAGTCCAGGGATTAAGTGGGTATGCCTACTCAGATGTTCTCTCTGTATTAGGCAGGATAAGGTAATGCGACTAGACTAGGATAGAGCTGGGATAGGGCTGAACAGATGGGAATGGTAGGAGTGTCTGAAATCAAAATATGATCTCACTGTACTCGGTTGAGTGAGAAAATGAGATGGGCCCAGGAGGAGTGTTCAAACACAAATTTACAAGACGGGCAGTCAGTTCCAAAGCCACCAAGATTAATACCACAACAAGAACAGAGAGGGTGGGTGGGGAAAACTAATTGCAGACACAGAGAGAGCTCACAATTTTCAGTGAAGAAATAAATACGCAGATAAATGCAGTACTATTTTTAACACAATATTCAATGAAATAATAAAACAGAAAAAATAAAATGCAGTACTATCTTATAACACTGCAAGTTTGTACTTATCTCAGTTTGTAATAAAGTTGATGTAGGTAGGTAAAAGCTAACCAAACAGCTCAAGTATGCAAATGTTGTGTTGTTGTCTTTTGGCTTTTCCCAGTTAGGGGTCGCCACAGCGGAACTCTGGTCTGCTAATGATTGGCAGTAGATTTTCTGGAACGCCGAGGTGCCAGCTCGACGTTCAACCTTCAACGAAGGCATGCCCATTTAAACATGTCTTTCGAATGGCCACCCAACTGCGGGGAGGACATGCAGACTCCACACAGAAGGCACTACCCACACTCCAATGCAAATATTCAGCAGAAATAATTTCGGAGATAAGGGACTAAGACTTTAAGGCACAGAGAAACCCTCTAGGCTAAGGCTTCTACACTGAATATCAATGACGTGAGAAGAATAAACCCACTAACTGCCGACACAGACAGAGCTCACAATTTTCAGTGAATAAATAAATAAGCAGATAAATGCAGTGCTATTTTTAACACAATATTCAATGAAACAATAAAACAGAAAAAATAAAATGCAGTACTATCTTATAACACTGCAAGTTTGTACTTATCTCAGCTTGTAATAAAGTTGATGTAGTTATGTAAAAGCTAACCAAACAGCTGTAGTATGCAACTAACATAAGGCCATATATATTGATAACTGAGAACTACAAAACTATAATAAACTCCTTGGACACAGCTATACAACTCTTTGCAGTAGCACTTTACAACATTCTTATTGAAGTACTATATCAATTACATTTTATTAATAAATTAAACAACTTCTAAACAACAGCCTTTACTTTCTCAGCCTAGAATATTTACCACATTCAGTGGCGGCTGGTGACTTCAAATCAAAGGGGGGGGGGGGGCTGCAGGAGATATGCTCAAAACCACAAAAACTAAACTTTAATTAAATATGCTGCCCTGGGTGCCAAACCCTCAATATGAGAGTCCAATCAAGACAAATGAAGTGTAAAAGAATAAAAATATTTCAATGCATTGGCTGCTTGACAGCTTACTTAATATCTAGATGGAAACAAAAAGGTTGTGAGGCATGAAAAAATAAATTACTTTTTAAATACATTACTGGAATGCCAGTCAAAATCAAATATAAGAAAAACATGCAGCACTCAACTCAAACTGCTTCTCCTTGCACTGCATTATAATTTATATTCAGCTTTATTAAAGTACCAAGTAACATGCTGAAAGTAGCAATCTCTGTGATGCCCCCACTTGTAAAAATGTTTCTTATCCAAAAAAGACCTGCTGCCTGACATCTACTTGTTTCATGGGGAAAACATGATCAAAGTAAAAAATGAAAAGCAAACAAGCTCAAGATACATTGCTTAAAGGATTACTGTACAGGTTATGGACCACACGTGAATGGCATTCTGTTTAGTTTACGGGTAAAGCCCTCAGAGATCACTGGAAGTCTCCAACAAGTGTAATGAGCTTCTTAAAATAATGTAATCCTGTCCTTTATTACAAATACTGTCATATGCATTTCAATACCCAATGCTTATACATTATCTAGTTAAGTATTCTCTGCATGGCAACAACAGAAAGGCTTCAATGTTGGCAATTCTTTAACAGCATGCTTATTAAAGCTTACTTGCATGTTATGATCTCAGATAAGCTTACCTGATGGTCATTAAAGCATTGCTACTTAAAACACAGAGCAACAGGCACTTTGAGTAATAAGCATAAATCAACAGTACAAAAATATGACAGAAACCAGACCATTCTGCAAAATCAAGAACTGATGAAAAGCCACTGTAGTACTTGTATCTACCTTGGATGGAGTGATACCCTGCACATTTACACTGCATGGGGGGATACCCTGCACATTTACACTGCACAACTGCTCCTTGCCTTGCTTGGACACATCCAGAGTCACTACATGGGGGAGTGGGGTGCAGCAAGTATGTCACAATTTGAAATGTCTCTGGCTGACTGATGGCCCTGACACATTTGTCATACCTCACCCTCAGAGCAAAGCCATGCACAGAAGTGGGACAAAGGCCCAAAAATAAGGACAATTTTTAAACATTGCTCTTATAAACTTAGAAAGATAATAGTAGGTCTTGCATTAGTATGAATTTTCTGAAGGATATGAAATCTGAAACTCAAATGTCTGTCATTATTTTCTAACTTCAGTCTTTAATGATTTACCACTAATTTGCCAAAAAAAACTATTTTATGAAAAATGGACCAAATGTGATGCAAAAATATAAAATAGCCACACAATACAGCTGGGAACCTGTCAAAGAAGGGACACTTTTTAAAAATAATAGTACTGCTAACTTGAGCAGCTGACAAAATAAAAGAATCTACATGCATTTCTGAAATAAAAGTAATCTATAACTCTGATTATTACAGTTATTTCTAAATTGTAAACCCTCCATGTTTTCTTCCAAAATTGCTATTTTGCAGAGGGATTATTAGGGGAAGAGCAAAATTTTGAGCCAAATTTGGGGACAGTTGAGAGGTTTGGCTATGCCTAATTCTATAAAGCAATTTATTTGCATGTACCTCTCAAACTGTTAATGCAATAAATCTGGACAAGGCCAAATATATTGGGGGGAACATAAACAGTACTAAAAATTGCTCTTGTATAAACTGAGACAGTTGATAGAACAGGTCTTACTTCAGCATGCAGTTTTCTAAAGGTTATGAAGTCTGAAACTCAGTGTCATTATTCAGTGACTTAATTTCTAAATGATTTTCCAGAAAATCACAAATATTATGAGGAACAAACCAAAAATAAGAAGCAAAAATCTATTCATTCTGTGAAAATCTGGACAGTTGGGAGGTATAGTTCAGCTGGGGCTGTCTTTGAGTTTGCTGCCCTTCCCCTTCACTAAATCATGGTCGAATGGAGCCCTCCCCCCTGCAGCCATTCCAATGATCCATTACTTGGCTATTTCACTCCATTTACCATAAACACTAATGTGCTTACTGCTTTACTTCTATGATGATCTGGATTTCATTTGAAAGTTTTATTTTGCATTTTACAGCACAATCACTAAGACATCTGCTAAACAAAGCAACGCAGTCTCACAATGAAAACAGGCTTAGCATTGAAAACTTCTCTGCCCTTGAATCGCACATTCAAAGAAAATACATTTTGCCAGTGGCAGATAAAGATTAACTTTGGGCTGTTTTCAAATCATAGGCCCCTTGCACATGAAACATACATGTGCTCTTTGATACACCTTTCTGATTCTACTAAATTATATTCCTTGTACAATACAGTACAGTTGTTAGACGGCATTTTAAATTTATTGTTTTGAACATTTTTCCAGTAAACAATGAAACAAAATGCATGCAGCAATGATAAAACTACCCAATTCAGAACATTTCCATCATGTCTACTCAACCTTCTACAGTCCACCAGTATCAGTAAATATGCACAATTTCTGAAGTAGTAAAAGCCATCTAAATAATTCCACATTAAAGAAATCTGTAACAATGAAGAGGTTGCTGCTAGCAAACAACTTTATATGTCACTGTTTATTCATCTACAAATAAAGTGCCTGTTGCCCTTGAGGAATAAATTGCCTATGTTGCATGCATTAAAAAAATAAATAAGCTAGTAATATAGCAATAGGGACTGTATAGCAAACTGATAACAGGTTCATAGTTACTACTCTAGGTATCTTTGCCAAAAAGGACGGCAGCATCCACCCACTTTACAGTACAGTACAGTGTCAGCAATGCATCTATCTACTGTGGGAGTAGAACCCACAGCCTTCTGCATCAAAAGCAAGTACACTACATGTTATGATATTAATGCAAGTAGACTCAGAATAAGCAGCACTAAAGTTTTGTTCCCCTGCAGCTCTCAGCTCCTTGTAAAATCTACTCGACACACAGTTGTATCTCTGAACTTTGCAGCACAAGCAATCTGGAAAAAAGCCGAAATTTATTGGGGAGGGGGGACAACCAGGGACACATTTTAAACATTGCTTGTATAATGTTGGAAAGTTGCTAGAATAAAATGCTGTGTTACCACCATACATTTCACTGCCATGTCTTTAACCCAGAGGAACCTGTGCAAAACAGTAAGAGAAACATACCACTATGCCAAATCAGCTGTTTTGTAAAAGAGAGGAAGAAAAACTTAAATGGCTACCACTTAGTAAATTCAGTTCTCAGCATAGCTGTCAACCTCTTGGCACAAAACATCTGAACAAAGCCAATAATGAGGGGAATACAGCCCCCAAACATATTCAGTGAATTCAGTTCTCACTATAGCTCTCAACCTCTTAGCAAAAAACATGTGGACAAAGCCAGTAATGGGGGGGATACAGCCCCCAAACATTCAATGAATACAGTTCTCACCATAGATAACTCTCAACCTTAGCACAAATACCTGGACAAAGCCAATAGGGAATACAGTCCCAAAAATAGGGACAAATTTCAAATATCCATGTTATAAACTTAGACAACTGCTGGAACAATTTTGTGTTACCATGTACTTTCTGAAGAATATGAAGTCTGAAATTCAAATGCCTGTTATTTTTTAAACATTTAACCAGGAAACTAGTCTGACGTGGAACAAAAGACAATTTTCAGCAGAGCAGAGAGAAATGCCAATCACATCTTTGCAAGATGAGAGAACATGCAGACACCACACAGAAGGCACCCCAGCCAAGAATCAAACCAGAGAACCTGTAGCTGCTAGGCAACAATGCTACCATTGCACCACTACACTACAGACTTTGCAAAGAAAAATGTAGATACAGAAACCACAGATTTTATGAGGAACAGAACAAATATGAGGCAAAAATCTGCAAGTGTTTTTTAGAAATGGTGGTGGATAGGGAATTCAGGTCCTTGCCACCTGCATCCAAGGTACAGGGCTCAGGCCTGAGTATCTCTATCCACCACCATTTGCTCTCTCTAGCCGCCAGTTTACACACACACACACACACACACACACACACATACACACACACACACACACCTAAATCCAGCCAGTGACAAAACACCTAAATCCTGAAGCAACACACACTTACCTGATGTATGTATGTCTCACCAAGCGACCTGAAGTAATCCAAGCAGCAAAACCACCCGAGCAATCCAGCAACCTGAAGCAGCAAACACCACCCGTGACACGGAGCAATCCAGCCAGCGACCAAAACCTGCTACACCTACCTCCTGAATGAGCCCGCACAATGAAAGTCCTGTGAGAGCAGCTCACCTCTCTCAATCCTGATTGGATCTGCCTGCAGCCAAAGCAGTCCGGACCTCCTCTTCTGTGCAGTCGTCCCCGCACTGATTCCTGGGTGCTTTTGCAGCAATGATTGCTGGGTACCTGTCTATCTCTATCCAGACTGCTGATAAAGGCAGTCTGGACTCGTGCTTTTTTTTTTTCTGTTTGTTTGTTAAAGATTCTTATTTTTATTTTTCTAGGTGGGAGGGCTGCAGTCCGGCAGTCCGATACCACAAGCCACCCCTGGCCACATTACATAAATGCCTCTATTATTTATAACAGTATAATTCCATGTTTGAACAGTCCATTTAATTTCTGCTATATTATGGCTGAAAGCTCTTGATGTGAGAATGCAATAAATAATATACCTCACAGCTGAACAACTATCTTTACCAGTCTAATGGGTGATTTTTTTGAACAAAGCTAGTTTTGTTCCTGGACTTCTCATCTGCTCACATTCAATACTAGCCCTTCCAGGCCTTCCACCTTTCAACTGTTGAGCTGCAAGAGAACATGTATATGTTACTTTTATTGACCCATTTCCTCTAGGTGCATACATGTTTTATGTACAAGTAAGGATTGTTCCCTTTACCAGCCTGTGTCCTTGTGTTTTCTTAAACTGTAAATCCTACTTAACCTACAGCACAAACATCTTTTAACCCTGTTCTTTCTACTGGAAAAAGATTTCAAGCATTTATGTTATTTTCTACAAAAAGTATTAATAATTATATAATAATAATAGAAATAATAATATAACTCCTTGCATCTCTATCTTCTAACTTCTTATTGTGATCCTTTTGTCTTGAGTATCACTTGTACTTAAAAATAACTATATCTTTCTTGCCCAATTTATATGATTTATGGTGCAGGCCAGAGAAAAGTCTTTCATTTTTAGAAACTACAATTGTACTGTCTATATGTTTAGAGGACTGCATACCATTTTCTATGGAGTATCTTATTAGCTCTCTGAAAGTGGATAAAACTGCTTTCTACTACTGATGCTTCTTTCTTCAACCCTGTATTAAACAAACCATCTGACTCAGCTTAAGGTCGTGAAATGTTTAACACTCACATCCACTTCAATATTTTTTACTGTTTCCCTGCTAATTATGTACTCCTTCACCAGGATTTTGCATCAAATGTACATTGTTTTTCATTCTTTTCCGGTTTTAAAGATTACAAGTATTGGCAATGTCTTATCATCCATGTTGCATATCTTTGTAACATCAAGAAAAAGATTATATTTTCCTTCCATAATCTCTGCATTGAGACTTACATAGACATTGAGAAGGAGAGGTTCTCACTACCACCCACTGTGTTACTTACTGGTAACCACTCTTATCTGAAGGGGCTTCCCTTACTATTGCAGTCTCTGTCCTGTTTAGTGACTAGAGTTTTACCAGTGATGCTACCCATGGACCTGTTGTAAGCCTAATTTATTCATTAATCGTTCATGTGGCACAGTGTTAAATGTTTGGCTAAAATGTGAGCAGGCCACATCCGATGCCTGTTTATGATTGCCACATCTAATGCCTGTTTACGGTTATCTATGGTGAGTAACAAGTCAAATGACAATTAGGTTTGGCTGACACTATCATTATATTTTATTCTCATGTAGCCTTGGGTCTCATGCCTTTTGATTGCTGGATATTACAACATTATAAAATTCTTTCTTTCATTAGTGATTCTCTGATGTTCCTACATCTGGGATCACTCTAGCTGACCACCTGTTTTTATCATCTGTACTATTGCGCTCTTTCGAAAGGAAACCCTGTCCTGCCTATTCCACTCTTTGGGAACCTTATTCCCCTTCTATTAAGTGTTAAAAAGGCTACTCAGTCATATATGTTCTCTGACCACTGCTTTAAGAATTCTAAGAGGAATATCATTAGGTTACATTGCTTGGTCAGAATTCTTTCATCATCTTTCCTGTGTGTCTGCGTTGCAGTTGTCACTCACTCTGGTCAGACTGCAACAGTCACAGTTTAATAGTTTGTACCTGGCTGTGAGTGGAAAAGGAAATGTCCCATTTTGCTGATATCGTAAGTGCTAATATCTGCAGCTGGGGACATTTCCTTTTCCGTGCACAATTAATTCAGCTAAACATAAATTTCTGAATCAACAGCAGAGGTGTTGCTGCTTAAAAGCAGGAAAGAATGGTTTGATTTTGTGGTTCTCCTTGGACTTGAAAATCAGTTGGAGGCTATTGGTGAGAAGACCTAATTTACACACCAGTGATTGCCTGAACCTCCACATTAATGGTGGATGTACAAAAATCATAAGGGTGTTATATGAATCTCTGGTGTGCTGCATAATGAATGTCATTTATGATAAGAACTTCCTGCTCCTGCTTTGCATATGTCCCTGCTTTTCAGAACATCTCTGATTTTCCCTCATATTTTTCCTCTGTCCCTCATTAAATTATTTTTCTGGTTATTCACTGAGGATTATGGTCAATAACACCACTCTAAAGAGTTTCACACTTCTTATTGCTCAGAAAATGCACATCAGTGAAATGTCTCTTATTCTATTAACTGTTGTGAATTATAGGATTCTGAGCTGTTAATGAGCAGCTTCCTTTAATCAAAACCAGTGGGTTTGATTCCTTCTACCTTCATTTACCTACTGTGTGACTTTGAGCAAGTCACTTAACCAGATTCAGGTACCACGGAAAAGGAACTCAGTACAGTCTTGCAGTTAAAAAAACAAGCTGGTTAATGATAGTTTAATATCATTAACCAGCTTGTTTTTTGAACTGCAAGACTGTACTGAGTTCCTTTTCCGTGGTACCTAACTTTGCCTTGGTTTGAAGTTCATTTGCTGGGTGCCAGTTTGAGTTTTCTTGGAGTCACTTAACCAAATATTGCTTCTGAATCACTCCAGAAAAGGGCCTCTTTTCCAGAGTGTTTATCCCATTAATAAATAGATAAAATAATATTTTAAAATTGCCTCTTTTTGGGGGCCTTTGCCTTCTCAATATTTTTTCCTTTGTGTAGATTTTTTGTGCGAAAAAGCAGACAAATACTCTGACAGATATTTTGGACTGCTCTTCATAAACGTTGTGGTTTTCTGGCATATTGTCAGTAAATAATGGCAGGCATGTGAATTTCAGACGTTGCATTGCAAGGTGTGTATTAATTCCAAAAACCAAAGATGGTCTTCCATTAGCAACTTTCCACCCCAGTACAAATACACAAACAATGCAAACAGCAATAAAAAAATCTGCAGATTTACATTGCGTATTGACCAGAGAACCAATCATTCCTTGATCTTGTCTATCAGTTAATAAAAGGGCAATACTAATGCTGTCCTTCCTTTTTTTTTAAATCATTATGTTGGGCTATTGCCCCTCCCCATTTAAAAATCCATTACAAGTCAGACTCCGTGTCTATACACTGAAGGATTTAAATTTTATTTTATTTTATTTTTATTTTTATTTTACATTTGTTGACCTGGCTAGTCTAGCTGGATATATGTCCATTTTCAGTAGAGGCCCGGGGAGATAAGCTCCAAAGTTAAAATAAATTTACATTAAAGAAATGCATGAAAATAACAGAGTAAAAGAAAACATTATAACTGGTGACATAGTTATACAGTGTAAAAATGCAGTAAGTAGAACATAAATGGTAAAAATATTGTTACAAAATATTGTTACGAGTGACATTCTGAGAGAATACTAGCATAATGTACAGTAATTGAGGATAAAGGAAAGTAAGACGAAAATAGCAGTTATGTAAGTACATCTAGTGGTATAATGTGGAAAGAAAAAAGAAAAAATTAAAAAAAACACACCTATATATATATATATATATATATATATATATATATATATATATATATATATATATATATATGTATTTATATAGATAGTAAGAAGGAGAAATAGATCAGTGGATGTAAATATGAAGTAGATTTAGGGTTCTAAAGGTCTGGAATTTAGTCAGGTGTCAAGAGCTAGATAGTTAGTCAGGATTAGTACAGGGGCACAGCCATTGTGATTTGAGATAGAGCTTAAGTTTCTTTTCAAAGAGAGATTTTGAGGGAATAGTAGAAAGTTCAGAGGGAAGCAGGTTCCAGTGTTTTCCAACAGTGTTAGAAAAAAGGCAGGATTACCTTTCCCTACTTAGACCCAGATTTATGGAGGCTGTTGGTGAAAGGGCATTTTCAAGGCTTATGCCTGCCATATGGGACTAAATCCCAAAATAAATCAGGCAAAAAGATACTCTATGCATATTCGAAAGTAAGGTGAGAGTCCCTTCTTATGTGCCCACTACAAAGAAAACAGCTAAGCACAGAAAGGAAATAACTTCAAACATATTGCTGCAGTAGGTTTACTATCAAAATGTTGAATGTCAGTTATGCGAATCTGCGATGGTCAAATGCATGGTTCCCAGTTTCTATAATGCCAATCTGAAAATGTTCAAATCCACCTTACTGAATGCTAGTGTGCATTTGTTCATATGAAGTCAACATTCTGATTGGAGATCGCAGTACAGTGGGGATCAGAAAATTAACTTTTTTCCTCATTGTAGTGTGATCTTAGAGTTTGTATATATATAATAAGCAGGGGGTGTGGGGGTACAGGAGGTTCTTGCCCCCCCTGCAAAATGTAAGTAAAACATCACCGGATGTCAAGGTAATGTTGATAATATCGAATTGTGAATTATCGACATTACTGCTGCCATCATTTTGATGAAATACTTTTTATTTCTGGCATTTATTTTGGCTAAGTGAATAGATGAAGAACTGTGATTCTTGATTTTGATAATAAACCACTGAAATATTACTGCTGTGTACAATATTCATGCTACAGTTACTTTTATATTCGCCAATATACATTTTATTGTTCTTGCTACTTTGACATCAAAAGCTGTATTGTGTACATGTGTGTGTGTGGTGTGTGTGTGTGTGTGTGTGTGTGTGTGTGTGTGTGTGTGTGTGTGTGTGTGTGTGTGTGTGTGTGTGTGTGTGTGTGTGTGTGTGTGTGTGTGTGTGTGCATTTTAATATTTTAAACAAAAACATCTTTATTGAATTATCACTTTGATATAGGCATTCCTACATCCATATAAATGAAAACAAACCATACTATCATGTTTTCAATTGCAAACATTATATATCACATATAATCTTCTGTATAATCATTGTCAATCGAAGGTTACATAGCTCATTCAATTTCTGCCTTCCCTTAAACCTTATTCCTCCTCCAAAACATTATTTTGCATGTATTATTCCCATAATTTCCATTTTTTTCTATGTAACTTGCTTCTACCCTTTTCTAAATATCCCACTTCCAATTCTTTTTACTATCATCACTACTTCTAATACTGCTGGTTTAGACTTTGAGTTCCATTTTCAAGTAATTGTTTTCTTTTCAGCCACCCAAATTAAACTCAGTAAGGCTTTAGTATGTTTATGCAATTCATATCTTGTGTCACAGTTCAAAATAATATTTCCAATTTGCTCTCCCAGTATTTCTGACAGAGTAGTCTGCAGATCATTTTTAAAATCTGCCAACTCAATACACTCTCCCAAAACATATTTCCAATTACCTTTCTTCCTGAGCTATTTTTCACAAGTAGGATGTTCCTGAATAGTTTTATACTGGCAACTGTCAAAAATACTATTGAGTGATTATTTCACTACCAAATCTGTGCAGTAATGCATTGAAAATATTGTTTGTAAACATATGGTTGTCTCTATCTCTGTATTTGAAATATTTATATACCGAAAATATTTGTTAAAAAATCTGCATTTTACTGTTATCTTCTATGTGGATTGCATATAGTTTGCTTTTCTAACTAGTGTGATACCTCTGAATATTCGATGTTCTAAATTGTCTTTAAGGGTCTGGTCCACCTAGCCAGATATCAAATGTCAATAAATAAATATCATTTAGAACATGCATGCTAATGCAAAGCTTGATATTTTAGCAAATCTTTAAGTATGTAAATCAGTTCCTAATTTTGTGTCTTTGTCTCTGATTCTTGAGCTAAGAAGTTGAGAGGCCAGAGGGAGTTGTAATAAGTACACTGTATAGTTCTGACAGAAGAGATCTGAGACTTGAGTCATTGTTTATTTATTTTTCATTCATTTGACTCTAGCAGACAATATGAAGACACATACATAAGGCTGTAATTGATTGGCACATCTCTGTGTGTTTAATTTTGTCTACAGGGCATAGCCCTAACCTGTCTCTGTTATTGCTTCAAATTTTTAGTCTGTTCCTTGTAAAATATATATTTTTTTTTCTTTCTGGCACATTGTTATGGATTGCAATCACTCAATAATGACAGATATGATTTTCAGACTTCAGATAGTTTACAAGATGGGAGGGAGTTTGATCAGTTTCTCCAAAAAATTATGGTTTTTTTTCTAGCAAACTGTTGATGATTGCACTCACAAAATAATGACAAGCCTGTGAATTTCAGATTTTAGTCTTAAAAATGCTTGCTATTACAAAGCTTGATGTTTGGCAATTTTCTAAGTATACAAGAACAATATTTAAAATCTATTCAAGATTTTGGGTCTTTGTCTCCTCTGCTTGAACTAAGAAGTTGAGAGAGTAGGTTTTTTGAGTCACATTGTAGGATACTGACAGTAAGCTGAGATATAATTCTAGTTCATTATTTATGTATTTGTCCATTCACTTGATCACAAGCAAACATCTGAGCTTCACAATCATACAAGTGGCTGCAATTGAGGGTTACATCTGTGTGTGTGCATGCATGCATGCGTGCGTGCGTGCGTGCGTGTGTGTGTGTGTGTGTGTGTGTGTGTTTGTGTGTGTGTGTTTGTGTGTGTGTGCATGTGTGTGTATGTTTGTTTATTTGTGCAACAGTTTATTGTAAAGCTTCTAGAATGTTATGAAGAACAGGAACACTAGCAGGCTGAGGTAAAAAGAAATGCATTTTGTGCAAAACAAATATAGGCAATATTTTGATCTGGAGGCAACACAGTTAGGAATATTGCTAAAACTGGATCTATGTATCATATGGAACTAAAATAAGTAAAATCATATTTATGGGGAGATAACCATTTGAAATATTGAGACCAGCTAAAGGGAATCCCAAAATACGAAGACTGAAAGATTGAACTTACATATACTAAGTTTAAAATGTCATTTCTTGGAATATTCCTTTTTTTTCTCTGAGGTATGGCAAAGTGTTAAGGAGAAGAGTTATTTTTGAGATTCATACTTCTTTGGGTTTTTGGTGTTTTTTTTTTTTTTTTTTTTGAGCTTTTTAGCACTCAGCATTTTGTCTGCCAACACTTCAACAGTAAGCTTTGAGGGATGAAGCGCTGTATAATATTAAAAATGTTCCAGATGGGCAAGAAAAAAATTAGGTCATTTGGCTTTGATAGAAATGCTGTGAGGTCTGGTTTAATTCCAGGCTGAGGTATCTCTTCTATATTTGTCTTTATTTAAATGCAGCAGAAATATGTGTTCATGAAAGTTCTAAATACACAGCTTGGGCAAATAAAAATATACAAACTCTATACTAATTTAATTAACTAAGCTAAAGGTATGACTGATACATAAAGCAAACCAAGAAAATAGACCTGTGTATCTTTTACAGGTAGAAAACCGAGAAAATAGACCTGTGTATCTTTTACAGGTAGAAAACCGAGAAAGTAGACCTGCGTATCTTTTAAAGGCAGAAAAGATGCATTGTTGTAATATGGCTATGTAGGTATACATGTTTTAGTGCCACAAGGGTCCTAATTTTATAGATTGTGCCTGTCAAGATAGCAAATTTATATATTCTGCCCCCAATCACCAAGGGCATGTACTTGCACATTCAGAAAATTTGAATGCTATGGTTTTAGACCCTCTGCCAGAGCTGGATCATGGTCAAATGGGGACCTAGGTAGGGTAATGGAGCACCCCCGCCCCCACAACAGTCTCCTCAGCAGCACTTGCTAGAGTGCGTTTTAAATTTTTTAATTTATAGTTTTGAACATTTTTCTAGTAACCAATGAAAACCCAAGAATCTATGATAACAAAACTACCCATATGAGAACACTTCAAGCCTAAAAAGACACTCAAACTTCTGTCATTACAATACACCACTATCAGTCAATATGCACAGTCTCTACAAATGTAAAAGTCATTTGAATAATTTCACATTATCTGTAACTAATGAAGAGGTTGCTGCTGATAGACAACTTTATATTTCTCTCTTTCATCTACAAATTCAGTGCCTGCTGGCCTTTTTATTCCAAGCACCTTTATTATTACTTGTGACTTAGGTAAATTTGCATTCATATAAAAGTAATCAAACTATATTAATATATCAAACAATATACTTCACATATATTGCTATATATCATATAACCTAAGCAATATTACATAAATTATATAATTCCTGTTTTTTAAACAAGAAACATCTTTATTAAACCCATCACTTACTACACAGGCAATCATAAATTTATATAAATGAAAATAAACCACACTGACACAGTCCTAGTTGCAAGCATTTTATATCACAAACCATACCGACACACAGTTATAATCTACCCAGTCTTTTTCACTCAGACATTACCTATCTCATTTAAGTTTTGCTGCCTTTTAGACCTCATTCATTATTCCTCCCTTGTATGTATTGTTCCCACAATTCACATTTTTCCTATGTAGTTTGTTCCTACCCTTTTCTAAAGATCTCATTTTCAGTTGTTTTCTCTCTGTTACTATATTCACTACTTCCAGTATAGTTGGTTTAGATTTTGATTTCCATTTCCTAGTAATTGCTTTTTTGGCAGCCACCATAATTAGACACAGCAAGGTCTTAACATGTCTAGCCAATTTCAATTCTGTATCTTAGCTCAGAAATCTCCCTTATCAGACCAATCTGCCCAGCCAGCATCACTGACAGTGCACCCCACAGGGAATCCTTAAAGTCCAGCAACTCATCACACTCCCAGAAAATATGTTCCCAATTATCTCTTTCTTCCCCTTCACACCTCCAGTATTTACTGTCTGCCTGAGGAAAATTTCTCTGGAGTCTACTTGGAGTATAAAAATATCTATGTAAACATTTGCAGGCAAAAATCCTAAATCTTCTAGATTTTGTTGCATATTTGGGAGACATACATATATCCTTCCATTGTTTCTTTGTGAATTGCTTATCTAATCTCTCTTCACAATCCTTTCTAACCTCCTATGATTAATTGTTATAGTTATCATGCAATATTTTATATGCTCTACTAATTATTCTTTTTTAATGGCAGCTTCTGTTCTAGATTCTGTTAAAAAGTGCCTGCTGCCCTTTAAGAATAGATTGCCTATGTTACATTAAAAAAAAACGATAAGCTGGTAATATTGCAATAGGGAATGGCTGGCAAATGAGCAAAAGGCTCATAGGTACTAGGCATCTTATCCAAAATAGGACACACTCAGGACTGCAGCACCCCATCCCCCTTTAAAGTCCACCATAGTATCAGCAATCCATCTACGTGGTGTGGGAGTAGAACACAAACAGAAAAAGTTGTTTAGGGACTTGAAGCAGTATGCTGACAAGTTAGCTTATCCATTTAAATTTTACAGCAATAAAGGGAGCAATACTTTTATTATGTTAAAAGTGTTGTCAGTCAACCAAATGGTAGCTGGCAGACTGTCCATAATCATATTCTTACTATAGATGAGACTCCTATTGACCCAGTAGATTCCCCCTTTAATAAGCCCTAATAGGCAATAAGTAGGTACTGTTTACAGCACAGATTTTACCACAGTAAAAGAAAAAGTGAAACCACCAAGGAAAGTGAAGAGAAAAAAGAATAATTAGTTATTGTGCAGCATGGTGATGGAGTGGCACACACTTTTAAAGTTACCACATTTACAACTATAGCACTGTGGAAATCACTCAAGAGCATTGTTTCATTTTTAAAAAAGGACTCAGATTTGCTCCATCTGGAAGATTCAACATGTGTGACACACTAACTAAGCTTAAATTATTTATTAGAAAGTTAAACTTAGCTCTCATTTTTTGATGAGGCAGAGGGAAAATGTGATCAGGAAAAGGGTGCCTTGTACAGAAAAAGTGTCTTAAATCCCCTGCTGCACCCCACCCTCAAGGTTTTTGAATCAGCATGCATTGCAGGCCTATATAAATTGTCTGCAGATAAGAAGTTACATAGGTCCTACGATTTGACATTTAAAGAGAGACTTTTGAAGAGTTGATCCGTAACCCTAACATCAGAGTTATGAAACCTGACAAGGTACAGTTTTGGATGATGATATAGACTCTATATACTCTACTACTATGTTTCACATTCTTCATGTCACCTCCACTTGCTCTTTGGTTTCTAGAAATGAAATCAATATTGCACATCACAGGACTGATTTATTTTTGGAGGATTTATTAATTGAAGAGAGAATATCTTCAAAAATGTATGACTTTCTAAAGGTGAACAAACCAAGTGTCCCTTTCATCTTCAGAATACCTAATATCCATAAGAGCATTATGAATTCAACTATCAGACAAATAGTTGCTGCTAGGAGATCTAAGATTCACCTGATAGCAGTTTATATTGACAAATCCCTGAAGTTTGTTACACGAATGAAAACACATTATGGTAAAAGACTCTTGGAATTTTGTAGGAAGGCTTACCTCAGATTTAATAACACTTGATGTTTACTTCCTTACCATCGATATTGACCTTTTTTCTTCCATTCCTTTGGATGAAGATTTAGATTTATTCCATGAAAGTCTATCTAAATTTGAACAACTGAAGGGCTGTGATATTAGTTTACTAGTTGAACTTACTAGAGTGGTATTAGAGAACAATTTTATTTTTTGAGGGGAAACATTTAAGCAGATTAAGGGTGTCACAGGCCTGTGTCCCTATATATGCAAACTTGGTTTTACTAGAATGGGAGAAAGCATTCATTTTTGACTCAGGTTTCTGGTCATCCATTAAGTTATATATATATATATATATATATATATATATATATATATATATATATATATATATTTTTTTTTTTTTTTTGAGATGGGCCAGAGGAAAGGATCAGGGAATTTATTGCCTTTTTGAACATCACCACCACTTTTTTGAAGTTTACATAAGAGTGCAATAAAATACTTAGATATAAATACAGAAATTAGTGATGGCAAATTCTGATCAAAGGTTTACAGGAAACCTACTAGTAGTAACTCATATCTGCCCTTCACTTCTGCTCATCCCATTTATTAGAAAAGAAGTTTGGTGAAAGGGGAATGCATACATGCGGCTAGAATGATCTCCCGTAAAGAACATCTAACAAAGAAAACCAAGTTCATATCAGATTTAGTTATGGCGGAGGTTACCCATGGGACCTTGTGATCAACATTACACAAGACATTATTGCAGGATGGGGAAACAAGTACAAGCCCCTTTGGGGCAGGAAGTTTGTTGTTTCCAGGGTTGATAATGATAATGAAGATAAGAACTACAATAGGGCTATGATAGTTGAGTTCAGTTAGACTGCACAAAAAATTAAAGCGATTATCACCTATAATTGGAACATACTTAGCTTCAACCCTGACTTAGTTGTGGTCCTAGGTATTGACCCCAAGTTTGTATTTAAAACAGGATGCAATTTGAAGTGCTTGTGTGAAATAAACACCCATTACAAAAAGAATACAGGAAAAGTAGGTGCTATCAAATATGGAAGTTGTGGGCAATTCCGTTACATTCAGGAAAGTGCGGGCATTACCCTGGCTAATGCAGCAAATAGTTCTGTAGTTTTCAAGAAGGGGAACTGTACTAGCAAAGGGTTAATTTATTTGGCAATTTGCAGCAAGTGCACTTGTTTTTATATTGGAAAGATAAAAAGAACCTTAAAGAAAAGAATATATGTGCATACATGCAGCATTAGAATTAAGAACTCTAACAATGACCTGCATAAACACTCCCTATTAAATACCTCCCATGATGAATTTTTATTTGCTATTTTAGACCAGGTAGATATGGAACCTGCTGGGGGTGATTTGGAAAACATTTTGCAATGCAAAGAACTGGTGTGGCAATTCTGGTTGTGCGCCTTTACGTATCCTGGTTTGAACGACTATGTTTCCATGAAGCCTGTTTTAAAACTTAGGGCAGCTAAATTGTAATTATATTGCTCCCTTTTATTCTTTGTATTTAATAATTGCTTGTTGTAGGATGTTTTTATCTTTCTTTTCTCATTTACCTTTTAAGTACATACACTTGCGTGAGTATACACATACATATTTTTTTTCATTTATTTTTTAATGCATTTATTTAATGCTTGGTTGTCTATCTTAAAATAATTTAAAACAATTTAACATAACTTAAAGCAATCCATCATGTTCACATTTTAAATGTAAACCTGAAAAGGATTTTTTTAAATGTATAAATATGTGTTTTATTCTGTATGGCACATGGACGTGATTGATATATTGTTCATTAATGCACTATCCCTTTAAGAGCAAAATGGTTGCCTTTTAATTTTTAATTATAATTATTCTGCTGCATTTGGGTGTGTGTGTTATTATTTAAACTGTTGCGGCACCCTGTTTCTTCATTCTGATAAAGTCCTGAGAGTTACAGGATGAAAACATTTAATTACCTATTAAACTATCTGGATTTTACAACTTGGGCTCTGTTTTCATATTATTTGTGTACTATTTGCCTGGCCACGCTGTCATCTGTTTTATTTGTTTTTTCATTGGTGGCTTTGCCTGATTTTCAGTGTTTTTAAAATTGGCTCTATGTATCATATGGAACTAAAATGAGTGAAATCATATCTGAAGGGTGATAACCATTTGAAATATCAAATCCAGCTAAGGGGAATCCCAAAATACGAAGACTGAATGGATAAAAGATTGAACTTACATATGCTAAGTATGAGATTCCATTTCTTGAAATATTTCCTTTTCTCTGCGGTATGGTGAAGTTTTAAGGAGAAGAGTAAATGTTGAGATTCGCTCTTCTCTGTGTTTTTAGGGGGGGTTTTTGGAGCTTTTCGGCACATATTTTGAGTGCTGACACTTCAATAGTAAACTTTGAGGGGATAAAGTGATGCATCACATTAAAAATGTTCCAGATCGCAAGAAAAAGTTGGGGCTGTATGGGTCCGATAGAAATGGTTTGAGATCTGGTTCAATTCCAGGCTGAGGTATCTCATCTATATTTTTCTTTATTTAACTGTAGCATAAATATGTGTTCCTGAAAGTTCCAAAACCACAGCTTGGGCAAATAAAAATATACAAACTCTATACTAATTTAACTAACTAAGCCATAGTTATGACTGAAACATATAACAAACCAAGAAAATAGACCTGTGTATCTTTTACAGGTAGAAAAGTGCATTGTTGTGATATGGCTATGTAGGTGTACATGTTTTAGCACCACAAGGGTCCTAATTGTATAGGTTGTGCCTGCAGAGAGCAAATGTACATATTCAGCCCCACCCCCAATCATCAGGGGCATATACTTGCACATTCACAAAAATATAATGCTATACTCTACCAGAGATGGATCATGGTCAAATGGGGACCTTGGCAGGGTAATGGATCGGTCACATCCCCTCCCGCAGCAGTCCCCTCAGCAACACTTGTAAGAGCGGGTTTTAAATTTGTAATTTTGAACATTTTTCCAGTAAACAATAAAAAAATGTAAGAACCTATGATAACAAAACTACTAATCTGAGAACATTTCAAGCTTAACAAGCCACTCAAATGTCTGTTAGTACAATCTAACACTATTAGACAATTTGTACAGTCTCTGCAAAAGTAAACCTCACCTGAATAATTCCATGTTAAAGAGATCTGCAACATCTGTAACTAATGAAGAGGTTGCTGGTGGCAACCAGCTTTCCATTTCATTGTTTCATTGAAAAATCCAGTGCCTGCTGCGCATTAAGAATAGATTGCCTATGCTACATTTAAAAAAAAAAACCTGATAAGCTGGTAATATTGCAATAGGGAATGGCTGGCAAGCCAACAAAAGGCTCTTAGTTACTACGCTTCTCATCCAAAATAGGACATACTCAGGACTATAGGACCCCCACCCCCCTTTAAAGTCCACTGCAGTATCAGTAAGCCATCTACATGGTGTGGGAGTAGAACCAACAGCTTTCTACCCCAAAGGTAAGCATGCTACCTGCTGTACTACTAGCACTGCTTTCAAATTGTATAACAGAAAACCTGATGATGTCCATTTGCTAAACAAAATAGATGCACATTGAAAACAGACTTAGAATGAGCAACAGTAAACTTCTCTGCCCTTGAAACTCACAATTCTGTGAAATTGCACTGAAACCCACATTCCTTGAACACACCCCTGATGACTAAGTGAGCACTGAGCCGTCTGGTAGTTGGTGTATAGGACTCTGGATCTTGTAACCAAGGTACCGGATTTGAGTCTGAGCAAGTTAGTTAACTAACCAGTCATCCCTAACTAGGGTATTTTACACATTCACACACTCTGAAAGAAGAAATGACTCATCTCTCTCATGGCAGGGCAGCAAGCTGTCTGTCTTTAAATTCCACAATCAATAGTAGCAGGAAGTTCTGCGTCAGTGCATTGCACTAAAGACACATGCACAGTGCATCCTTAAAGAAAAAAAACTGCATGGATGCACTGTCCTTAAAGAAGAAATGCAATTTTATTTTTAATTAAAAGTAGTTTCAGGCTCCCTTATCCTCCCAGAGGGGGCCCCTCAAAGCCAGTGAGCTCTAGTCAGCTGCCCAGGTCACCTAGTGCTGAATCCACCTCTGTCATTTTAGAGGTCCTCTGCTATGGTTTTGAAAAAAGACAAGTTCAGAGGTGATCTTCTGTTGCTCCTCCCTCTGACTTAAAGGAAAGGAAAATAGCAGCACGTCCTCCCTGCTGCTGGTGATTGTGATCAGGAAGAAGATGGAGATGAGACAGGAGAATCATTCATCAGAAACTTCAGAATATGTTTCAGCACTGAGGCAGAGACTGCCTGCACAATTACTTTGTTGTACAATGCTGGTAGGTTCTACTTTATTTAACCGAAAGCTGATTCCAGTGAATGCAAATACATTGACACAAATGCATCGAACCGTGAAATAAGCAAATTCACTAATCTGCAAAATGACCATGAAATTCGGAATGTGGAAGTGTTTTGGTTGGCCCATCTGAGCTACAGATCTGTAAGGTAAGTGTGCGATAGTTACGGACATTAGGGTGCGTGTTAAGGTAAGTGCATAGATAGGTAATGTAATATGGGTAATGTATTTAACATTTAGTGTAGGGTTTGAGGTAGGGGTTTGGTTAGTGTATGTGTGTGGTTTATTTATTTTGTTTGGGTATAGCTCCGTAGGGTAAGTGTGCAGTAGTTGCGGACCTTAGGGTTAGGGAGGGGATAAGGAGAGTGCATAGACAGTGGTGTATGTGGGGTTTAGTGTAGGGTAGAAGTAGAGTTTTGGTTGGTGTATGTTTGTGGTTTGCTTATTTTGTTTGGGTGGGTAGTGTGTTTCGGGTGGTGGGATTGGCCGAGTATGACAAATCGGTATTTTAAGTTTTGTGGTTTTGTGAGTTTGCTCATTTCACGGTTCGATGTATATGTGTCAATAGATTTGCATTTGCTGGAATCAGCTTTCGGTTAATTAAAGTAGACCCTGCTGGTAAGGCTTGGTAGTGGCTTGTGACTGGTAACGTGAGAAAAAAGACTAAGGCAGAGTAGGAAGAACCTTGGCTGGGCATATGAAGACTCTCAGATGGAATATGAAATGTATTATACATTCCATCTGAGCTTCATTGTGTCATATAGCAATAACCCATGGCTGGTTGTTGTTAAATCCAGCATTACCCACACCTGGCCATGGGTTATTGCTATTATACAATGACTTCTTTTATGAAAAAAGTTACTTACTTTTCTTAAATAATGTATTTGTATAAAAGCTCTATGACTTTTCTTAAATAATGTATTTGTATAAAAGCTCCATGACTTTTCTTAAATAATGTATTTGTATAAAAGCTCCATGACTTTTCTTAAATAATGTATTTGTATAAAAGCTCCATGACTTTTCTTAATAATGTATTTGTATAAAAGCTCCATGACTTTTCTTAAATAATGCATTTGTATAAAAGCTCCATGACTTTTCTTAGATAATGTATTTGTATAAAAGCTCCATGACTTTTCTTAAATAATGTATTTGTATAAAAGCTCCATGACTTTTCTTAAATAATGCATTTGTATAAAAGCTCCATGACTTTTCTTAATAATGTATTTGTATAAAAGCTCCATGACTTTTCTTAAATAATGCATTTGTATAAAAGCTCCATGACTTTTCTTAGATAATGTATTTGTATAAAAGCTCTTTGATGTTCTTTCACTCTCCTTAGATATCTTGCTGCGTTTTTGATGTAATGCCCATGCGTTTGGGACTTCTGTTCTCACACTTACGCAGTACAATAGTGGTTTGGAAATGAAGCAATGGAGAAAGAAAGATCACTGTTGCCTCTTTCTTTCTTTTTTTTTTTAAAAGAAAAAAAGAAAAAAAAAACGTTTGAAATCTAGACAGTTCAGAGGTATGAGAGAGATGGTCAGAAATACAAGGAAAATCAGGTACATTTCTTTAGTTTTGCATAACATACCTGATTTTCTTTGTATTTCTGCCCCATCTGTCTCACCTCTAAACTAGCTCACAGAGTTAGCAAAGGTTAATGCTGGAATTACTAAAGAGCAAATAAACTAGTTTCCACTGCAAGAAAGAAGAATCAAACATCAAGTAACACTTTATTAAGAAGCAAAGCATTCGGGTCAACACCCTTTCTCAATGCTAACACAATTATACAAACCATTTGACCATTTTAAATAAGAGGAAAAACCATCATGTGATTACAGCCAGCAAATCAGATGATGTTAACAATAAAACCACTTAAAACATCCTTTTAAAGTTTTTGTTGTTGTATTTTCACCAATACTGGTTTCAGGATGACAGCACTGTTAAGACCTGGCTCTATATCTGCCCCTAGCCTAATTATCCATTCGTACTCATTTTCTAAATAATTGTTTATGTCACCCCCCAATCACTTTCATTACTACATCTATAACCCTAAACTTAAAAGACTATTTGACGCCATTACACATAATCTTCTTTCGCCTGCTCCCATTAAGGGTTGCCACAGTGGATCATCTGTTTCCATTTCTTCCTGTTCTCTGCATCTTGCTCTGTCACACCAACCACCTACATGTCCTCTCTCACCACATCCATAAACCTTATCTTAGGCCTTCCTCTTTTCTTGTTACCTGGCAGCTTCATCCCTAGCATCTTTTTCCCAATATACTCTGCACCTCTCCTCAACACATGTCCAAACCAACATAATCTTGCCTCTCTGGCTTTGTCTCCAAACCTTCCGACTTGGGATGACCCTCTAATATACTTATTCCTAATTCTATCCACCCTCTTCACATCAATTGCAAATCTTAACATCCTTAACTCTGCCACATCCAGCTCTGACTTCTGCCTTTTTGTCAATACCACTGTCTCCAACCCATATAACATAGCTGGTCTCACTACCCTCTTGTAGACCTTCCCTTTCACTCTTACTGGTACTCTTCTGTCACAAATCACTCCTGACACTCTTCTCCACCCACTCCATCCTGCCTGTACTCTCTTCTTCACCTCTCTTCCACACTTACCATTACACTGAACTGTTGATCCCAAGTATTTAAACTCATCCACCTTCACAAACCCTACTCCCTGCATCCTCATCATTCCTCTATCCTCCCTCTCATTCACACACATATATTCTGTCTTAATCCTGCTGACCTTCATTCCTCTTCTCTTTAGAGCATATCTCCACCTCTCCAGGGTCTCCTCCACCTGTTCCCTACTCTCACTACAGATTACAATGTCATCTGCAAACATCATAGTCCACGGGGACTCCTGTCTGATCTCGTCTGTCAACCTGTCTATCATCATTGCAAATAAGAAAAGGCTCAGAGCTGATCCTTGATGTAATCCAACCTCCACCTTAAACAAATCCTTCACTCCCATCGCAGACCTCACTGCTGTCACACTACCCTTGTACATATCTTGTACCACTCTTACATACTTCTCTGACACTCCCGACTTCCTCATACAACACCACAACTCCTCTCTAGACACCCTGTCATATGCTTTCTCTAAGTCCACAAAGACACAATGCAACTCCTTCTGACCTTCTCTGTACTTCTCCATCAACACTCTCAGAGCAAACATCACATCTGTAGTGCTCTTTCGTGGCATGAAACCATACTGCTGATCACTAATCATCACCACCCTTCTTAACCTAGCTTCCACTACTCTTTCCCATAGCTTCATGCTGTGACTGATCAATTTAATCCCTCTGTAGTTACTACAGCTCTGCACATCACCCTTATTCTTAAAAATCGGTACCAAAACACTTTTTTTCCATTCCTCAGGCATCCTCTCACTTTCCTAGATTTCATTAAACAATCTAGTTAAAAACTCCACAGCCATTTCACCTAAACACTTCCATGCTTCCACAAGTATGTCATCTGGACCAACAGCCTTTCCATTCTTCATTCTCTTCATAGCTATCCTTACTTCCTCCTTGCTAATCCACTGCACTTCATGATTCACTATCCGCACATCATCCAACCTTCTCTCCCTCTCATTCTCTTCATTCATCAGCCCCTCAAAATACGCTTTCCATCCGCTCAACACACCCTCCTCGCTTGTGAGTACATTTCTCTCATTATCCTTTATCACCCTCTGTCTAGTCCTTTTCTCCCTCCTTAGCATCCAACCTTTCATGCAGCTCTTCATATGCCTTATCCTTAGCCTTCGCCACCTCTCTCTCTGCCATATGCTTCATCTCCTTATACTCCTGTCTACTTTCTTCATCTCTCTGACAATCCCACTTCTTCTTCACCAACCTCTTTCTCTGTATAGTCTCCTGTACTTCCTCATTCCACCACCAGGTCTTTACTTAATGCATTTTTTCATTATTCCTCCGTATGTCTGACTTGTGTTCTATAATTCGTTCTTTTAATTTTCTTGTGGTCTTACCCACATAAAATGATGAACATCCTCCACAGGTTGCAAGATATACTATGTTTGTAGTATTACAGCTAGCTGTTAAGCAAAAAGTATAACCTTTTTCTGTACTAGGGTGTATAAAGGTGTCACTATCTTTTCCCATAATAGCACTACAACAACTGCAATTTAAACAGCTAAAAATTCCAGTTTTTCTTCCTATTTGACATTTCACTGGAACTTGGAAGTCCTTGTAACATAACTTACTCTTTAGATTTCTCATATTTTTATATGAGAAATAAGGCTTATGGTCTAAGAGAGCCCGTAATTCCGGGGATGCCATCAAAATTACCCAGTTTTTTTTTGTAACCTTCTTAAGTTCTTTAGTTCTAATATTAAATGTTGTCACATACCTAACTTTGTCTTTATCTATTTAGGATTCCCTTTGTGTATTTTCCTGTTTTTCTATTTGAAAAATAGGTTTTAATAAGGCTGCCCCCTCTATTTTCACCTCTTCACATATTTCTGAGACATGTCTCTCATCATACCCACTTTCCAAAAATTCTTCCTTCATCTCATCCAACTGTTTAAGAAACATTGTATTGTCTGTATTTAATTTACTAACTATACTAAACTGAGCTTTCATCGTCCCCTTAAATAAGTGAGGAGCATGCATACTTTGTCTATGTATCTACAGGCTAGCATGTACCTTTTTTTAAATATACTGGTTTCTATCTTACCCATTCTATTTTCCAAATGTATATCCAAAAACACTATATTAGTTCTAGAGGACACCATCTTAAATCTGAGGAAATCAGTAGTATTACTTAAATAACTGACATACTCTGATAGTTCACTTTCCATCCCTTTCCAGATAAGAAAGCAATCATCTACAAATCTTTGATACAATTCTACTTTCTTATTTAGAACATTAGCCTCTCCATATATAAACTTTTTCTCCCACTGATGGAGCACCAAATTGGCATATGTATTTGTCACTGATGTTCCCATGGCCACCCCAGTTAGTTGTAAATAGGGCTCATTGTTAAATAAAAAAACATTTTTGGTTAAAACTATATCCAATAATAAACACACTTTCTCTATTTCTTTCGCTGGCATCGATACTTCTGTATTTAAAAATTCTCATATGGCTTCAATGCCATATTAGTTCGGGATTACAGTGAACAGTAACACTAGGTCTAACGTGCTGTGGCTTGCTGTGCATTAATAAATTGTATTCATGGTGGAAACGGCTATCTAGTGCTCTTTTTTTGTTTAGTATGTCTAACGTCACAAATATGTATTCCCCCATTCCTAGGTCTGTTGTACCGACTTTATCATGCCACTTCCTTAATTAAATAATAATCACCTCTAAACTATCCAGATTTCAGATTTCATGCTTCTTGACCGGAACTGTAGTATATATTAAAGAAGCTTTTTTTCTATTGGTACATGCTGTATTTTACAGGAGGCATTCTGGTTGGGCTGAACAAGCAGTGTGCACGATTTTGAATGTTAATTGCCAGTCATTGTATGATACTATTAACTGCCCCTGAGTTTACCTCATATTTCTGCCCTGTTCCTCATAAAGTTTTTGATTTTCTGGTTAATCATCAAGGATTATGCCCATTCAGTAATGTCACACATTCAAGTTTAATATTTCATAGTTTTTTTTTATTTTAAAGAAAATATATGTTAATACAAAACCTGTTGTTTAATTAACTTTTATAAGTGAATGAGAATAATATTTAAATTTCAAAAATTGTTCCTAATTGTGATTATTTGTCCCTATCCCACCATTAATTTTGATTTTCACCCTTATTCCTGAGCAAAAAAGATAAGACCTAATGGTATGAATAAAGAATTAAGACCAGGTGTCTGATCATATGCAATTTGTTTGAAATACATGCTAAAATATTCACCTCAGAACCGTCTTGACAAGTGTTTTGAGAACATGTAACAAACTGTTTACTAACAATTGATACGTCTTGTGGAAATGCTTGGTGAGTGTAAGTGAAAGATGAGTGTGAGATGGACAGTAGACTAGCAGGAGCCTTGGCTGGACATATTAAGGAAGATCGGCAGAAGGAATGCATCGTATATTCCATCTCAGAGTCTTAATATGCATTCTAAAGGTCTCTGTAGAGGATTATGACCAGATGTCTGATTTATGTGTTCCAGAAATGGATGTCAAGAAGCTCAAAAGCTGAATGTTGACATACATTTACAGTACACAGTTTTATTTTCAGACATGATTCCTTATAGTGCAAGGAGATTTCTTGTATTTGTTAAACATTTTTGCATTTCTATCTTGTGATGCTTTTGTTGTGCATGTGCTAAGTTTCTGATACTTGGTATGCTATCAGCTCTTCCACTAGATTTTCATGGTATCAGTTGCAAATGGCATTGTTTTAAACTAACTTGATTTGTTTGAGGTGACATTCCTGGCCACAACATTCAATTTCTTGTTCTTTCTTTGCACTGTATTGTTTTTGAATGTGAGTCATATATTTTCTCAAGTGTTTGTTTTCTTAGTTTCATGGAAACTGTTGTACTTCCTATTTGAATATTAACCGATATACACAATGTATTTCTCCCTTGAATTTATTTTCTTAGCCCTGATTTTTGTTCAGGCTACCTTTGGATCAAGAAGTTGGAAAATGATCTAAAATTTATCACAGAGCATCTTCAGCCCAATGGCTTCTAGGAGCCTAGTGGTCCTCAGACCCCCAGCTTAATTTAATTATGTTTTCCCCAAAATTATTGCCGCATAGATTTAGTCACACAAACTATGATATATTATGCTTGGTTACACACCCTCTTTGCCCCATTTTGGACATCTGAAAATTTTGTAATATTAGTGTGTGTTTATAGTCCACACATATTAAAAAAAATATCAGGTGTGTGTGTGTGTTGTGTGTGTGTGTTTGCATGATAAAGTGATTGAATTATCATTAGATCGCTTCTGCTGACATTATTTTGTCAAAGGTCATGGAACAGCAGGGAGTGGGTTTTTGCATTTCCCATGCTGTCATCCTATCTTGGAGCTGAAATATATAATTAGCAGAGGGTGTTGAGATGCAGGGCCAAAGGCCCTGAAAAAAAATATGACTTTTATTGTTTTTTTTGTTTTCATTTTTTTTTGTTTCATTCCTTACGGATCTATGTTTTATGGTTCACTGTTTTTGTAATTCGATATTTTAAAGTACATATATGTACAAACAATATACTATTTATTTACAAATGCATACACACATATGAATGCGCATCATTTATTTAATTATAGTTTGTTGAAAATCATCAAAATGCACATGCTGCTCAGAAAGTGGGAGGAACTGAGGACTAAAGCCCAGGCCCTTGCCTATTTGAGAAAACATTACTAAGCCATCATGCCATCATGCAGCTCAACTGTAGATATACATATATAGATACACACGTGTGTGTGTGTGTGTGTGTGTGTGTGTGTGTGTGTGTGTGTATCGATAGACAGTTGTGCATGTGCTCACGTGTGTATGTGGTCACTCACATACACATATTCCATGACAACACACACTATCAATAAGTAATGGTTCCCCTCCAAATAATATGGCAAAATGTGTTCAGGTAGCTTAAGAGAAATAATAAAAATTACCCATTTCAACATTGTTTATTCTACACTTCTATTTTAAATGTAAAAAAAGATGACTAATTGTTGAGAAAATGCAGCTGATAATTATACTACATTCTGTTGCATTTGATGCTGTTTGACAGGATAGCTAACACAGCGTGTCACAGTGTTAAAACCACAATAGTTCTTTGTTAAAATTACAGCACCCCTCAACAGTCAGTCTAAACTCATATGAAGACCTTTCTGTGATGATTCTATCAAAGCAGGAATGGAATACAATAACATATGAGCATGAGACATTGCAAACCTGCAATTTATTAAATAATATAAAGCATCTTCCTGTCCTGTTATCAGGAATAATGCAGCGTTTTAAAACAAATATGTGATTTCTTTAAATCACATCAGAAACCCTTATATGTGGTGCTACTTAAATTCTAGAATTTAATTATCTAGCTCCAACACTTTTAACTGCATTCCAGGGATGATAAAGCAGTAGCAGTGAATGATTAGTTTCTATTGATCATATACTCAAGTTTTTCATCCTGTCACCACAAGAGGGAGCTGCTTTATAACAAGACATGAAAAAAAATTTACTTCTCACTGCCTCTGTTTCATTCTTTGTGGAATTATAAATGTTTTATGATGCAGAAAGGTGTCTTTTGTGTTATTATAACTAGGGAAAATATCTCAGATGTACTGTTTACGTTTGTAATTAACATTTTATTTAACCAATTAATCAGCATAAATGAAACACTGAGTTTGCAATGTACATGCCTGCATAAATAAATAAATGCAAATTATAGTACAGAGCAGATATTAGTAGCTCTGTATAACATGTCTTACTAGCAGTTTTAGCAGCTCTATAAAAGTCACTTTGCTGTTAACATTTGTGCTTGACTCCAATTTATTCTGACTATTAACCTATAGTTTATGTAACAATTGCTCATTGCTTGTAGTCTTTTTTTACAGAAATGGAAATGTCTATAAATCAGAAACAACTTCTTCACATACAACTGACAAACAGTAAAGTATGAAGGCAGGATGTTAAAAAAGTAATCTTCTGAAGGTATATACCAACATTTTTCCAGAAGCAAAAAGGTAGCAAAAATCTGGTTCAGTTAAAAAGAAGGACTGCTAGAGACATAGTGCTCAACCCCTCACAGCAAGAAACCTTGACAAAGCCTAAAATAGTGAGTGGGGAGACAAAAGCTCCAAAATAGGGACATATTTTAAACATTGCTTTTTTTGACTTAGAAAGTTGCAAGAATAACAATTTGTGTTAATGCGTATTTTCTGAAGGATATAAAATCTGAAATGCACATATATGTCATTATTTAGTGATTTCAATCCTCAGTAATTTGCCAATAAGCCACACATTTTATGAGGAACAGACCAAAAATATGAAACCAAAATCTGGACAGTTGAAAGGTATGGCCACAGCATTTATCCATGCAGTATTACTTTGTATGTTAACTGGTCAGGTACTGCTTTTCAAAAAAAGACATAGGAGTGCAATTCTGAAGATTCACATAAAAATAATGGCAAACAGTTACACATGTAAAGTAGATATCTCATTACCCTGTACGGTGGTTTGATATTTCACATAGCTGTTTATTCTCTTGTCAGTCTTGTCATGCATACGCTAAATTACAAAATCTTTAGTGCTAGGTTTCTGCTTCCATTTGTTTTTACTTAATTTGCTGCATTTAATTAGACTACAGGTCATATTAAATTTGCAGCAGATTTGCTGTGTGTAAACATTGCAATTGACAGAGCAAAGCATGTAAATAACAAAAAAAATTAAATGTAATATCTAAAGATTTTATTGTTTCTCCGGTTTACAGACTGACTATCATGATTGTTTATACCATTATTTATATCCATCCATCCAGTGGTGTTGAGTCACATCTAACTCATGAAGTGACCCCTGAACAACTACTGCCATTGATAGAGTTTACTAAATAAGTAGGGAAGAAGGTAGATTGCCAAACCTTTTTTTCCATATTACATATGAACTGCACACACACCTACTGACAATTTAGAGCTGCTATTTTACCTACTGCATGCCTTTGGGATATGATAAGAAACCAGAGCACCTGTCAAAGACTTACACAAGCATAGGGAGGACATGCAGACAACATAGAGGGTGCACATCAGCTGAAAAACAAACCTGAAAACCTTTTGCTCTGAGGTGACATTGCTATACACTGCACATTTATACTACCCAGTATGTATATACTACAGTTTAAAACATTTCTACATTTCACTGGTTAAAAGATCAAGGAAGGTGGGCAATGTAACTTGAGTAAAGAATACAAAAGATGCCATTCCTCTTAGTTATAGTAAAACTCACCGGTTAGACAGTATACAGTTCACTGAGATAATCAATCTTAAGCTAACATACATACAAACGTTAACATTTTTGAGGGGCCTAACACCCTCCTTAATGGATATGTTAAAGTATGTTTTATTTATTTTAATAAATCAGTATAAAATAGCTCACCAGTTTTTGTCTTTTTCTGAATAATTGATTCCTACCCACTAACAGCAAGGTCCATTATTACTGATAGTAAGATTTGGGTGCACATCCCATATTTTGATAAAATATAAATCAAGAAGTATTAGATTTGTTATTATTTCAAAATAGTTATTTTATATCTGACTTACTTTACATCAGTGAATCATCAGAATACTGAAAGACAAACTTTTGAAATGCATCGGATTTCAGTTTCCTTTATCAGGAGTTGTGCTGCTCTAGAAACTTATTTGTTCTGAGAATTATTCATGGAAGCCTGTGAGGAGTACAGCAGTCTCCATATATGTCTCAAAGCATGTAATATGCAAAAGGGTTGAGAGGTAGATGGCTTTTAGAAATCATTACACA
This sequence comes from Protopterus annectens, assembly GCF_019279795.1. Lineage (NCBI taxonomy): Eukaryota > Metazoa > Chordata > Ceratodontiformes > Protopteridae > Protopterus > Protopterus annectens. The sequence continues at coordinate 1,604,251,926 of NC_056737.1, read as the reverse complement.
GTTTTTTTACCTGCAATATATGATAATATGAGGTATAAGGCAAATAAATGTGTTACTAGCAATAATAAAGCTTTTATTTTATTATAAATATTTTCAATTGATGATGATAAAATGCCTTCTGCTGGTGTAGGACATTGCTGTAACTTTTATAGAAGGTAGTTTCGGGTAGGATATTACAGGAAACAGGTGCTCTCTGGTATATCATGTTTATTTATAAGAAACATAAGCATTTATAAGACATATCTGGGACATATGAGTGAGTTGTTCCCTTGTTGATCCTTTATTTATGAAGATTTGTTCAGGAAAATTGCTATGAAACAGAACTGACCAGTATCTTGTTTCCTTGTGGATGTTCAACTGTTTGGAGAATTCTGAATCACTGTGGAGCTCTGTATGCATACATACTGACTGCACTGTTAGACTCCTGCAGGTACACAGTAACATATAAAACTTTTATGTAGCACACAGGGCTTTGGTTTGTGTTTTGGACTGCACAACAGACCACCACTAAATGACACTTAAATTCACAAATATTTGCAACATCATAGCATGTTATAAATATTGGCTTAGATAAAGATAGCAAATATGCACGGTAACACTCTTAATTTCTGAAAGTTATACATGTGAACCCTGTTACAGGGAAACCGAATGTTTGAAAATTGGGCTTACAGATGCCAAGTGTGAGATTATATTCCCACTTTGAGATATGAAGATGTCAAAGTTAGTATGTATAAGTAGCAGGGGTATTGGGGGTTCACTTGTCTGTTGTTGACAAAATGTAGTCCAAAAGTGTACTTATTCTGTATTAACCATTGAGTTTTTGTTTTGACGTGTATTCACCGATAGCTCGGTGAACTCAAATTTTTAATGATGAGCTTTTTGACGTGATTACGTCAATTCCAGTTTAAATTTGGCACTCTTTTGTATTCCTGTTGTTTTTCCTCTGAAGAAGTTACTTTAGATAAGGTAACGAAAATGTACTGTGTTATTAATAATAAACCGTTTACGTTCAGGACATTGGATATTGGCTGCTGTGCTTTGGTTTGAGCTCCACCTTTTCATTGGTTTTGTGTCTTGTGCATTTTTGGTTTTGTCAGTACTTAGGTAGGGTGCCAGTTCATTCTGTAGTTTGTGTAGAATGCAGCCTGGGATATTGTCAGGTCCCATGGATGCTGTGTTCTTGGCTTTGGAGAGTGTGTCTTTTACCTGTGCAGCCGTGATTACAGGAAGTTTGCATTCTTCCGGTATAGAGATGGGCCCTCTAGGGGATGAGAGGGGGGATAAGATTAAGATCCTGTCACATGCATAAGGAGTTGCTCTGATTTGTAAAAAGAATTTATCCCAGAGACAGGGAATATGTAAGATTAAGATCTTGTCACATGCATTGGTATTGGTTACACTATGATGAAGGCTAAAGTGTTTAGAAGGGGATATTTGTTAGACTGTTTATTATGTGAAGACAGAGAAGGTTGAATAAAACATGATCATTTACTGCATGAAAAGCTAAACAGAGTTCACCTTCCCTGGAAAGTATATGATATGGAGCAGAAATACAGGAACTTTAATCTGTCAGGTAACTTAGGTTGTCTTATCCAGAAATCTTTTTTAACTTAAGAATTCTTGGGGGCGTTCAAGCCAGACACAGTGCTTAGTTTGCTATATACCTATGGGCTTTTAATGCATGTTGCATAGGTTTTTCTACTGATGTTAATTAAAGCCTGCCAAAATAAGCATATATAGTTAATAGTGATCTTTTAGAACTACTTTAGATATTCTATGTGGTCGGGGGGATAGATGGAAGGAGACTTTAACTGGAAATCATGTGGTAGGGGACTTCACTGGAGTCATAAGGCTTCAATAAGTGTAAGCTTAGCAAGAAAGTTTAAACCTGTGAATGGGACTTTCCTGAGTCTGATTCCTTGTAATAATTAAACCATGGATAGTCTTTGCCTCTGTGGAGTTCACTGTCAAGTTGTCTGACCAGCTGATATTATGTCGAACACCTTCACTAAAGATATTAACTTATAATATTGGCTAAAGTTTAAAATCTTTAAACCCAACCCTCTCACCTGATCATTATTTAGTGAATCTTCACTAAATCATATCTGGGGGAACTTCCCCACAAATAAATCTGTTTATTAATTTGTTAAATTTAACAATATATTTTTGTCTATTTTGCCCAGTATATATTAATAAATATATGAAGTCTTCTTGAAAAAAGAGCATTAATTTTGATTAATGAGTTAAGTTAACTCTAATTAAATTCCATTATTGTAGATCTTGGTCGGTGTTCTATGTCACCTAAGTTTTGAGGTATAGTCTGAGTTCTGCTAGGATGTTAAACCAGCATATTTAAAGTTTGTTTGTTTGTGTCTTTCGGCTTTTCCCAGTTAGGGGTCGTCACAGCGCAACTCCGATCCACTAATGATTGGCAGTAGACTTTTATGTACTGGCTTGCCGGGCCTAATGCACAACCTTCAACGAAGGAACGCCCATTCACGCATGTCGCTGCACAGAAGACACTCTGAGAATCGAACGGGCAACGTCTAACTGTGAGGCGACAACGCTACCACAGCACCACCACCGCATATTTAAAGTAAGCATTTGATATTTTCATTTCAGGTTTAGAGGAAGAAGGTTGATAGTGATACTAGAAATAGAACTTTATAAATATAATTTTAAAATGTTTTATAAATGTGTACAGTTATCCCATCAGGACCTAAGGATCTATGTATTTTCTTTGCCAACATTGCTTTTTTGTTTCTGCCATTGTTATAGATTTTGTAAAAGGTTTTTAAATACATCTGAAAATTCGGGACATCAACAGATTTTGTAATCGACAATTGCTAAAGTCATACAATTTCTGACATAAACATTGAATACTTTCATGCAAGTCTAACTGAACATAAAGAATAATGTTCATTGTTAGTGAATATTTTACTAATATTTTTATTATTTGTCTGCTAGTTTCAGAATATTTCCCAAAGCCTCAAAGGTTTATGACCCTACTCTGAGTACCTAGCAAACATTCTAATTTCAAAAGTGCCATAGTCTCTTTCTGGCAAGCTGCATTAACATCGTAGCTTTCGTTGCTCATATGTGCAGCTATGTACATGAATAGGAGATGGTATAGATGGTCTTCTAAAGAGAATGTCAGATATGAGGATGTGGAGTTATTGATGAAAATGAAAAATCCTCTGCTGGCTGCCTAGATGATGATACACTCCCAACCACCACAACATTTTTTACTCAAGTTTATTTATTTAACATTTGTTAACTGGGAAAGTCCGACTTGGAATGAGCCAATTTTCAACAGAGGCCCAGGGAGAAATGCTCCAGACGCATGTCTTTGTAATGTGGGGGAAACTGGAGCACTCAGAGGAAACCCACACGAATGCAGGGAGGACATGCAGACTCCATACAGGAGGCACCCCAGCCGATAATCGAACCGGAGAACCTCTAGCTATGAGGCGACAATGCTACCGCTGCATCATTGTGCCTTCCTAAATAGATCGACTCATATAGTTAATAGTCTGAATTGCGTATAACTTAAATATATTGTTAAAGTTTAATTTATATCTGCTTAAAGTTATGATGCTACATGCTTAAGATTTCCCTACACTTGGTCAGCACATTTTGTTTTATTATTAATTTGTTAAAGACCTTATCATGGATCATTTTCAGCCACAATTCAGGTCATAAGGGCAAGGGTACTGATATCTATCCATCCATCTATCTATCTATATACCTATATGTATGGGTGCTAGTAACTATACTGAGTATGTGTTAGGTCAACAGCTCTCCAGCTGACTGCATATGGTTGACTAGGCAGTTGATTGACAGGTGTGTGGGATCGCACACAAATTCAGGAGTTAGGAATCTTGCACTTGCCCAGTGTTTGCATGATCTTGGAGTTAGAATATATAATTAGCAGGTGGTGTGGGGGGCTCACCCTCCCATGGGGGACAGTGTGGGGTTGCCCCCTGCAAAAAACAAGTTTTTGTTTTTAAGTTTAGATTTACAGGCACCAAGGCTGTTTCTTTGCCTTCCGTTAACTGATTTTCTGGTTTGCTCTGTGTTACTTGAGTTATATAGATCAGCTACTATAATTTGTCCAGTGTTAATATGCATATTTGTAATGTAAAACTATACCCTTTAACATAAATATAAGCTGGTGTTTGTAGATCTACCAGTAGTAACGCAAGATGGCTAAGCATTCCAATGTCACTATGTCACAATGTCTTAAAAAGCTATGGGAACTCATAAGAGGTCACTGTCAATCTCCATGAATGAAATGTCCAGCTGTCCAGTACACCTTATCTCCACACCATTCATCTACAAATCTCTTAAAGAAATTACATTTTTTTGCCTGCCTTATTTCAAAAGGCAATATATTCCATCTTTTACCTGCCATACATCAAAAAAAAAAAACTCTTCAGAGTTTTGAATTTGTGTTTTTCAATTTTACGAGTAACTTATTATTTCTAGTCATTTGGTAATGCATTGAAAATGAAATGTCTAGTGATACGCGTCTATATCAGAATCACAAAAGCTGTTTTACATGAATACATGTTAATTGACACATATACGTCGAAGAACGAGAACAGCGAAGTACCAAAAGAGCAAAATGGAGAATGCCGAACGGATTTTCTTGGCCAGCAGAGTGATTGTGAGGATGAGGAAATGAATCCTTTTCCCCACTGTAGTGTGATCTTGGAGTTGGTATATATAGGTAGGTGGGGTGTGGGGAGTTCAGGGGGGCTTGCCCCCCTGTAAAAATGTTTGAAAAAGTGTTTTAGGTAAAGTTTGTACAGTTAGGTTTACCTTACCTGTATGGTGCTGTTACTTCTGGGAATGCGTTCGGCGTTCTCCATTTTGATTTTTTGGTACTTCGCTGTTCTCGTTCTTCGACATTTATGTGTCAATGAACATGTATTCATGAAAGACAGCTTTTGTGATTATAATATAGACCCCAGTGATGCATGATCACACTGTTTTTTAATCTTTTATATCTAAATTAGATCTATCCTAATTATTCTATAACAAACAGAGAAGAACTTCACTTTGTTCAGACCCTTTAAATGAGTTACAGTTTTTGCTCCATTTTCTTTCCTTGTAACATTTTGTACCCTTGGCATTCTAATAATAAAATTTCTTGAACAAATGTAAAAGTCAACTTCATACTCTATAACTGGCGCAGTTATGAGTTTGTAACTTTTACTCAAAATATTAACATTTCTAGATATTGCTAAAAAGTCTTAATGTGACATAACATTTTAAATAATATTATTCAGAGGGTTCTAAAACTTATCATCTTCCTCCGCCCTCATACCAAGATATTCAAATTCTTCACATTCCTTAATTGCAATTAAATGTTAGGAGCATGGCTTGAATTTAATTTACCTAAGTGAAGAATTTTACATTTAATAGTATTAAAGTCTACCTTATTGTAATGAGCCTCTTCAGTCAACTTATCTGTGTATCATTAGGTCTTAAACTGGTCATGTATTGATAATGCAAAACTAGCTATTTTGACATTGTCAGCAAATTTATTAACCCAACAGTTGCTTTTCTCTGGAAATGTTGACATGAATACATGGAGAAGAATTTGGTGCAATACAGAACCCAGAGGTACTCCTCTCGTGATATTATATTCAAGAGAACCTGTGCACAAACTTTAGCCTTTATGCTACTTGACCATTTTTTATCCATTTAATGGCATACTTTTCAAATCCCCATTTATTTACTGCCTCAGTAACTGGCTTATGTGGCACAAATCAAATGCCTTTCTAGGTGCAAATAAGTATCAACTGGAAAGTTATTGTCAAGGGTGTAGATGACATCTAAATATAAACAAATTGAAATCATTATAGTAGACCTTTTGTTTGTAAAACTATGCTGATGAATATCAAAATAACTATTTACTTCCTTAACCATAATGTTAAGTAATATCCTCTCAAAGCTTTTTTTCCAGTCTGGCTTGTAAGGCTAATGGGTCTATTGTTTGTTACCTCAAAACTTCCCCCTTGTGAATTGGGATAATATTTGCTTGGTTTTATTGACTTGGAACTATTACTATTAGCAATGATCTTTGAAAAAAAAACATTTAGCTAAGCAATCCTTACTATTTATGAAAACTGTCCCATTTAAATTATCTGGTTGAAAAGCTGTGTCATTCTTTATATTCTGCAAAGATTTCCAAACCATATCCTCTGTATTTAAAGGACATTGGAAAGATGGATTAATAAAACCACATCTATTCTCAGCTCAGCTTTGAGAATCATGTGCAGTCCATGAAAATAAATCTTCAAAAAAGCTGCCATTTTCTTAGGTACAGTAATTATATAATTACAGTAACAAATCTTGATGCCATAACTTTAACTTTTTTAATGATTTTTACAAATCCATAAAAGGACTTTTTATTTTCACCTGCAATGTCCCTAATTCTCAACTAAAAGTCTTCATTGCTCCGCCAGTTGACCTTGTATCTCTTTTAGCATATTTTCATTATATTTCTATCTTTATCTATTGGTAAGTCTTTCATTTTCAATCAACTCTTTTCCCTTTATTGTATCTCCCTTTTGATATTAATTGTCATCTAAAGTGACCATGATTTTTTATGCCACAGATATTTAGTTTTAACAGGAATTTATTATTTTAGTGTAGAATTAATTTCACTATAAAATATGTCATGTTTCTTGGACTGAAATCCCCTTAAACATCTCTTTCTATTTCCGGTTATGGAATGCTGTTTTAATAGAACTACAATCAGCCTTGTAGTAGATCATTGCAAATGCCTTTACTGAGCAATTGATCTTATACCTCATAGTCATATGATCTCCAGTGGTTCTTTAATCTGGACATCTGGTACCAGAATTTTAGGGGATGATAAACCAACATTTAACATTAATTGTTTCTTATAGATGTGATTGCATGCTTCTTTAAAGAAAACTTAGACATAGTTTCTCAAAACATATTTTCTTTTTTTACTAAATACATTTTTATTGATTTTCACAAACATAAACATATATACAGTATGTATATCAAAGAAATAATTACATAGTCAAAGCTTAAAGTGAAGAAACAATTCCAAAAACAAACATTACAAAACCAGCTATTTAAATATGATGTCTATACTTGAAAAAACTTTGTTTTGTTGAGTGTATCTTTGAATTAGATTATAATTTATTGCAGTCTTCTGTTTCCAGCACTTGCTTTACTTCCTGCCAGGCAATGCTTAAAGTAGTAGGTCATCCTGTTATTTCCTTGTTTTCAATTCCAGCTGCGAGATTGATAAAACCACACTCTTGAAATTTTTAAAATTGGGAGGAGTTACAGTTTTCCTGTTCTGTGTAATATTGTTCCTTGCAATAGCAAGGAGAGTCCACAAAATTACATGTTTTTGCCTTGGAACATAAAAAGGCATATGTCTGTTCAACGAAACTAGAGATTTTGTAAGTTGAAAATTATCAGTGAAAAGTGTCTGCAACAAATAGTTAATACTTTCCCAATATTGTTTAAATAAATGGCACTCATAGAACATGTGTTGCCAACTGGCTATTGATTGTGATTTACATTTCCAACATCTACTGTCTTTATTATATATTAGTTCTAATTTGTGTGGTGTTAGGTATGTTCCATGTATAAATTGCCATGTGAAAAGTTGTCAGTATAGTGATAAAGGTGTTAGTTTTAGAGATGTAAGAATTAGTTTTTTATCTCTAGCATCTGGCATTTTACCATTAACTGTTTCATAGTATTTCCATATATTTTGTTTATTATGAACTCTTGTTTCTTTAATTAATTTGTACAATATTGATAAAATTCCTTTCCTATGTGTGGGAAATTCAATCAGCATTATTAACTGCTCTATGAACTTAGGAACCTTTTCCCTAACAGACTTCTGCATTATTGCCTGTACTTTAAAACTGTTTGTCTTAATCTCTGCAGTGTTAACCACTTATTATTTTCAAGGTTGAACTCACTTATAATTTGCTCTATCATTAGTATTTTATTAATGTTTATCAACTGATGACAGTAAATTAGACCTTTCTTACTAAATTCACTGAGTTCTTAGTAATAATATTATTTTGTGTATATGCTATTAGGAATATGAAAAAATACCATGCTTTTATATCCAGATTTTTATTTACAAAGTGCATAAAAATATTTAGGGTATTGATAATGCATTTAGAATTTATATTTTTTGTGTTTCCCTGTTGCCATGTATTCTTTCAATAACCAAAGTAAGCTATTACTACTTCCATATGTTTATTTATTGTATCATGAGTGGTATTTAACCAGATTGTGTTCATGTACTAGTTTCCATTTGAAAGTATATTCTTTGATTAACCATAGAGAAACTGTTTTTAAAGCTGACGATTGTATATATCCTTCCAAATCTGGTAAGCCTATACCACCTTCTTCCCATTTGTCAAAATTATATCGTAGGGCAACTCTAGGTTTTTTTAGGGTACCATAAGAATTTCATTATTAACCCCTCAATTGTTTTAAATATGATTTAGGTGGAGGTAGCAATCAAGCTTGTATAAAGTATTGAATTTTCAGTAATATGTTCCTTTTAATTATATATAGTCTTTCCTCCATGGTAAAAAATAACTTATTGCATTTTTGTATGAGTTCTTTAATATTATCCAAAATCTCTTTATAGTTTAGTTGCACTGTTGTATCTATATCATTTGTTATTTTAACTCCTAGGTATTTGATTGTATAATTTTTAAATAGATATTGATGATATTTTGATTTAATAGTTCTTTATTCATATTTCTTAGTAACATATTGGTTTTATTTTCATTAAATGATAGTCCAGAAATCTTCTTAAACTGATTTGTTGCTTTCACTAGTTCCTTTAATGTGTTATTATTTTGTTTTAAAGTTAATAAAATGTCAATTGCAAATAGTTGGATCTTTAACTCAAGGTCAGTATCTAGCTGAATTCCTTGAATGTTTGAGTTTGCATGTATGAAATTTGTTGATGGTTCTATTACTAATGCAAATAACAAAGGGGAAATTGGGCAACCTTGTTTTGTGCCTTTTATAATGGTAATAGGCTCCGACCAACAGGATTCTATTTTTATGCATGCCGAAGATTTATTATAAAGAAACCTTATTAGTGAGGTAAAATTTTTTTGAAAATCCATACTCCACCAGTGCAAGCCAAAGGTAATCCCAATTCACAGAATCAAATGCACTGTTAATATTTAAGGAGATGACATTCATTTTATTTTTTGTTTTATTTATGAATTCAATAAGGGACAAAATTATCTTTATATTGTCATATGTATTTCTGTTTTTAATGAATCCTGTTTGAACGTTCTCTATCAATAACAGCAATATTTGTTTTATTGTGTTTGCATGAACTGTCATAAATATTTTATAATCTATATTTAATAAACTTATGGGTCTATATGAGGTACACTCATCAAGTTTTTTATCTTGTTTCAGAATTGGTGATATTTGAGTGTATTTCCAAGAAGGAGGGCATTTATTGCCTTCTGTAACTGACGTGAACATACTTGGTAATAGATTTAAAACATTATTAGATAGTAGTTTAAACATCCCTGGTGTCATAATATCATTACCTGGGGCTTTGCTTAATTTTAGTTTCTTGATTTGAGCTTTAATTTCTGTCATAGTTATATCTTTATCTATTATTTTTCTGTGTTCACCTGATAGTCTTAGTCTTATGTTTTCCTTAAGGAATTTTCTAAGTGCTTCACTTAATTCCACTTTATTTTCTTGACTATTGAGTTTATTAAAATTCACTCTAAAGACTTCTAGAATTACTACTAAATCTGATACTTTTCTTTTTTTTGTCTATATTGTGTATTTTTTTTATCTGATTTGCCTTTATTGTTCTTTTCGTCCTGTTAGCTATTCTCCTTTGATTTTTTTGGATTCATAGAGTAAGGGCATAGCCTGACATTCTCTAGATTAATCATTGTTTATGGTTCAATATCTATAAGTATTTTGTTGAGGTCTTCTAAATCTTTTTCTGAAGCTAAGTTGCCTTTATAAATATCTAATTTCACTTTGTCTATTTTAGTATGTAGTTCTGCCAGTTCTTTATTCCAAAGATTTTGTTTGTTTTTATACCAGACTACCACCTTCCTATATAAATATGCTTTCATTGCATCCTATATATGTATGTCTGCTACCTTGTCTGTGAGGTTTAAATCTAGAAATGTTTGCATTTCTGCAGTATAGTATTGTTTAAACTGTTTAAGGTTTGCTATATAGGCTGGAATTCTTATGCTTGTAAGTTTTCTCTTAAAGTTAAAATTTGTGTCCACTTCTTTCATTATACAATTAAAGTGCCCTGCAATTATTGTATTACCTTTGGAAAGTTGTATTACATTTTCTAAATGTTGTTTGGCTACCTTGACACCCAGCCCTGGTATCCAATAGTTGTTTACCAGGGTGTAAGCCAAACCATTTATTAACATTCACACTAAACAAAACATTTTTGTGTTATCATTGACTGTATTTATGACATTGGGCATCAAGGTAGTCTTTCTCCACAATATTGCCCCACCCCTTTGCTTTATATTGTATTCTGAACTTCCTAGTAATGTGTAATCATGCATATTAATTTTATTAATGTCTTGCTGTATAAGATATGTTCCTTGTAAAAATACTACTTGCGCTTTACATAGCTTAAGATATCTTTGGCTTCCTCTTTTACAGCTGTTATTTAAGCCATTGACATTGATAGAAATACATTTCACAGTTGGACTAACTGTACCTTTGCATTTAACCATTGTATTGTTTTTGTGTTTGTACATAAACTTGTATGTGTGCTGAAAACTTTTTACCATTCATTTCATATTTGTTATAAATGCATTGCATAGACATCCATTTAAAAGATACAAATAAAAACTGTCTGCGTAAAAAAATGGTTTTCAAAATATAAACAACCAATCATTCCCTTCATGGGAGAAAATATCCCATCCTTGAATAGGTTTACCATTCAAGTGACCCCCTCTTATCCCTATTCAACATCTTCCCTCAGCTTTTCCAACAACAAATATAACTAAAAGCATCAGATTCTTATTGCTTGTGTGCTATCAAACTTCAACTGTTGAACTGTATAATAATCATTTAAACACTATTACAGATATTGTTATATGACGTTACTGTCCGTAGTTAAATAAAATAGTATAACCAACTTTAAATGCAGCATTGTTCTGGCATATACATTTGTATTTTATCTCACTGCACTATTTAATGTCTTTCAGCCACCATCTGTTTTTAGTGTAGCAGTATCTATTTTATAGTATCAACATTTTATTTAGACAACACTTTATTATCAATGCATTTCTTGCTTCAATTATAACCATTTTATGTATATATATATATATATATATATATATATATATATATATATATATATATATATATATATATATATATATAGGTTCATAGGTGTGTACTAGGATAATGGCCCTGGTGCCTTTACAAGCCTAGCCCATACAAGTGCCCTGGCATCCTGCTGCCCGATGTTAGTTCCCAGTGTCTCTATTAAGTAGAGCCACTGGAGTGATCTCTGGGGTGAACGTTCTGTTTCCCATCTACTCATCAAGATTTTTCTTGAAGAAGGCCAGTGAGGTGTTCTGGTTGACATGTATGGGAAGTCTATTCCAGAGCATGGGCAGTCTCTGGGTTATAAACTTGTCCCTCCAGCATGTTCTGTTGATTGTGGTAATGAGGTTGAGGTCTCTGGAGGGTGTGGTGTGGAGGGATTGGGATTTCTTTAGATGTACCATTTCTAACAGAGCTGGCTCAGACATGGCTTTGTAAGTCAAGCAGAGATCACCTCTTAGTAGGCGGTATGAGACAGAGAATAGGTGGAGTTTTTTGAGTCTGTCCATGTAGGACATATGTTTAAGGCCTAAGTTCCTCTTCATGAGGTACTTTTGTGGCCTTTCTAGCTGTTGGATGTGTCTAGTGAGGGACATGCCAAATGAGGCATTATACTCGATGATTGGGCTAATGAGGGAAGAGTAGAGAGAGAGAGAGATGATGACCTCTTTTTTCCTGGATGTAAAACCCTTGGTAATGAGATGTGCCACATAGAAGGACTTTCTAACCACAGTGGCAATATGGTGGTTGAAGGAGAGGTTGCTGTCCTTTTGCCCATGTGTATATTACTAAGTAATCATTTTATTTTTAGTGTTTCTTTACACCAGATTTAATATACAACTAAGATGACTGTTAGTATTTGTTGCAAACCCCATGTATACACAGTCCAAATAGGCTCATACTTCCTACTGTTAACAACAATGTCTTGTGAAACTTTACTTGTTTCAACATCCAGTCAGGTTAATGAAAATATTGTTATTATTATAAACCATATATTTTATTATATAATAACATTTTGGCTTCTAATAAAACCTCTATGTACAAAATAAACAACACTTGTATACAGTGCATTAATCTGTAGAATTGACTACTTGACATCTTTAGAGTTTGGTCTGTTTGTATCCATATTGCAGGCTTTCATAATGTTCTTATTTAATGGATAAGTTATATACAGTTTTTGTGATATTGTATGCTTTAGGTAATATCAGAAATGAATATGACTTTATTAAGACTTGATCTGATTCACGTAATCTCTGACTTTTAACTTTTCTTGTACCTTGTTTTCCTGTATAAAGAACATGAGAATCCTTAACATTTCATAAATAATACTTGAACTGCTGTTAGTATATTAAACATATCTGTATTGCAGTGATATATTAAACAACTGAACTTAATCTAATCATCTTCTTAGTTATTGACTAACTGTGGACTGACATCAGACTTGTTCATGTTTGTCACATATGAGTGTCATTTCTTATTTACCAGTCTTGACAAGTGTGCTGATTCTTATAATGATTTCTTATAATGATTTCCTGACATTTATATCCTGCCATGCTGCCTCTTTATCACATCTGGTTCAGCTTCTTACTGAATAAATTTGTGTAGATATATATTTATTTATTTATTGGTTTCTTAGCTATTGAATTATTATTACTTTTGTTGTTACAAGAAGTCATACTTTCTTTTATGGCTATGTGCCCTAGTATGCATACATATGAGTTTGCATTAATTGTTTACATCAATTGCTTCAGTATTGTTCATGATGTCATCCTCTCTGCATATATTATAGTACTTTTGTGGTAATTTCTCTTATTTCCTTTTAGAATTATTAACTCTATGCTATGTATATGCACATACTCAATAGTGCTTTGAAGCACTTGTATATTGGTAAAAATATGTACTTGTCACTTTAAGAGCCTTTTGGTTTAAGTTAAGCCCCATACTGCTTTGCTTCAAGCACTAATCTCTCTCTGTGATCAAGCACTTTCATTTTTGGCTGCTTATAAATGTGCAAATGACTCTATTGTACTCTAACAGCTTTTTTTTGGTGTATTACCTCGAGATGGATTATAAACATATTTTACCAGCTTGTGGCTTTGGCGGGAATACAGAGAACAGTAAGTGAAGGTTTTAGTCTTCTAGAATAGGCCACAAGCTTAGAAAGCTGTTTTTTACTTTCAGTTTCTTCTAATTAATTTAAAATGACTACCAGTACCCACTGCACCACAGAATAGTGCCCTAAACAACATTTTTAATATTAACAGCACTCTTTTAGCTATTAGTTCATAGTTTGCAAAGGAACAAGGCATAAATATTTAGTTTTTAAAAGTTATATTATTTTATATTTTCTAGACCATTCATACCAGAGTCAAAAGCAGTATAGCATTGTGTTATCAAACTATTAAAGCCTGAAAGCATGTATATTATTTTATATGTTAAGACATGGGAAGTTAGTAATATTTATTCTAGATATTAAAGCAGTTCTTTGATATTTGTCTTATTTTAAATGTTTAATACTGCATTAGTATAAATAATAAAAGATATTTACCTTGTCATTCATACCAGAGTCAAAAGCAGTAAAGCAGTACAGCATTGTGTTATTAAACCATTAAAGCCTGAAAGCATGTATGGTATATTTCATACATTAAAACATGGCAAGTTAGTAATACTTGTTCATGATATTAAAATAGTTCTTTGATATTTGTCTTATTTTAAATGTTTACTGCTGCATTAGTATACATCTGCGGTGGTGGTGCTGCGGTAGCACTCTCGCCTCACAGTAAGACGTTGTCCCGTTCGATTCTCAGCTAGAGCGTCTTCTTCTCTGGAGACATGCGTGAATGGGCGTACCTTAGTTGAAGGTTGTGCATCAGGGCTGGTGACTCGGCACGTAAAAATCTACTGCCAATCATGAGTGGACCGGAGTTCCGCTGTGGTGACCCCTAACCGGGAAAAGCCGAAAGACACAACAACAACTGCTGCATTAGTATAAACAATAAAAGGCATTTACCTTGTAAATGAGATTGCTTCCAAACAGTATAAGTCACACCCAGTTCATTTTTATAGTCCATGGTGGTTTTGTTGTAGAATATGAATCTATCTAACTAGTTAAACATTTGAATGAGTACTTCTACTCTAATATTTGTTTAAGCATCTTTAGATTTTCATCTTTATTTCTCTCTCAGCTTTTTCTTCTTGGCATTTGTTTTCCATTCATTTTTCTCACCATGGTGTTTCAAACCAAAAGAACTCCAGTCCATTTCTTCTATCTTGTCTAAGACTTATTAGTTGATAGATGAGTAACTGCTGTTTCTATTGAATCAAATATTTTTGGCCATCACTGAAGGTTTTAATTCTTGCTGGAAAAAGCAGATGCACTTTGAGTTGCCTTTTTTAAGTTCTTTTATTAGTGGAAAACATTATTTTCTTTTGAACATTACCCCAGATGAATAACTATTACCAAACCAGATTATTTACTCCGCAAATTTAATTGGAGAATTAGACTAGGCAGTTTTTAATATAAGTTCTTTATCTTGAGATGAAAAGAGTTTGACTATGACTGACCAGGACTGTTTGTTGTTTTGTTTGATGCTGAGACTGGGTTTAAGGATCTGTGAGTTCTTTTAATCCCATAGGAGAGAGCCTCTGGAAGCTTTAAAATGTCTGGAAGCCATGTATTAAGAAAGTTTACCATATTACTACCCTCAGTTCCTTCTGGTTTTCCATATATCTGGAAATTGTTGTATCTGGATCTATTTTCTAGATCTTCAATTTTGTCCATTAGTGAAATATTTTGTCTATTTAGTGTGTCACTATGTTTTTTATATCCAGAAATCCTGTTTTCTGCATCAGTTAATGATTCGTCCATATGTTCTGTCTTCCAGTTCTGTTGCTTTGTTAATTCCTGTAGTTGTTGAATTTGCTTTTTACTATTCTCTTCAAAAGTATCCAGTTTCTTGTCCATTTTATCAAATTTCAGTGACAAGCCCTGCATTGTTGTTAATAATGATTGTAAATTCTTCTTCACTGTTTGGTCAGACAGTATTTTTTGTGAAGTTCACCTTTTCTATGGTCCTGATGCTTTCTCTTCAAGTTTTTGACAGAAATAGCTGTAGAAAATGTAATTCTTTTATGTAGATTTCTTGTTCCATTAGTTGTGATATTCCAGCAAAGTTGAATTGTCCACAATCAATATTTTTTAATTTTTCCTATCAGAAATACATTTTAAGAACAGAGCTGAAGAAAGATGCTGCCACACAGTTCTCATGATGGCCACACCCCACAAAACATATTTTCTTGATTAGATTATTTGAATGTAGTATTTTCCCCAATTTAGACAAGTGAGACCTAACTCTACACCCATAATATATTCATTGGAAATAAGTGATCTATTCAACTTGTAATTTATTACAATTCCCTGACATAAATTCTGAATTTTAACTATTATAACAGCACTGAGCTGATAACATTTCTTCAACATAAATCAAAACTCCCCATTTCTCTTCATTTCTCAAGTTAAGCAAGGAGTGGTATCCTAAAAGGATCACTGTTACAAATGCTAAAATAATCAATGTTCTAGCTGACTCACTAAACCAGGCATCTATAAAAATACCTATATGTTATTTACTTCTAAAATTGGATTGCTAATTCCTCAATTCTCCTGTTGAAACTTATTGTATTTAGTACCACAATCACAAACCAGCTTATTCCTTTATTACAATGCCTATCTAGCATAGATTTATTATTTCCAATTCTAAAAAAAATAATACTTCCTAATTTTTGACTCACAACCTTATTTGACTGGAAGCTTAAATGGAATTTTTGTTGATCAACTATATATTTCCAGAAACAAATGTGAGAGTTTTAGTTTCTGACATTACTCTTGTTATCATACTGTTTATAGTACTGACCGTGGATGTTAACATTTCACCATACTTAAAAGCAGGAAATAGATCCGTAAATATTACCTTCACATCAAAACATGAGCAAAACTCCCATTATCCTTTAAAAATCTTCTGTCATCCAGTTTTGTTACCTCCACATCATTATTCTTTCCACACGAGTATTCCAGAAAAATATCTTCCATTTTTAACCAATCTAAATATTGACTATTTTCTAATTATTCATGTTGACCCCTTGAATTGCAGACATAACACTTTCATGTTTCTTTATTACTGGAAGGTAATTTTTAAACCTCTTAGCATAGTGTCTCAAATAATCAAAATTTGCCCTGATCTGCTATCCTTTTGAGTAAGTCCTCCATTTCACTTAGTTTAAAAAATTGCCAAAATATCTGCCTTTTACAAGAAAGACTGGGCACCTCAAAAAATCCCCCCTGTATTCACAGCACAACATATCTACCTAATCAAAACAAAACAAAAATAAACTGGAAGTAGGTAACATAGATGAAATATAACAGCTTAACTGCAAGTAGCTTAAAAGGACTAAGAGGAAAATCTCTCTCCATGTACGCAATCTGAGCCACTCTTCAAACTCAGGTTTCCTGGGTCATTGTAAGGGCTTTATCCCTGTACAGTTAACTAACTGTAATTTATCCTGATAATCAGTGAAAAACCATATGCCAGACCTGAATGACATGTTGTAAAATGTCAGTTTCTGTTTACAGTATAAAGGCCACCACTGTAGCCTTGATGGATAAAGCCCTGACTGTGACCCAGATGGCCTAGAATCAGCTAGCAGCTTAGACACTGGAAGATTCAGTTCAGGAAGCAAGGAATGAAACCAGCTCACCCATTATGGTTGGAGGGATGTAGTGTGGTTTGCAACCAAGGCTGATACCCACTGTTTGAAGAGGTCTATACCATATAGCAAATGGTCTACTGACATGCGGTTTGCTCTTCCTCACTCTTGTATGGGAGCATGCCCATGCAGAGGGGAAGGTTGCAGGAATCCCACAGTTCAACAAGTGTGCACGTCAGCTATGAGGGAGTGAAGTTACTACTGAAAATAGAAAATCCTCTGATGCCCACATGAATGATGGCCTTCCCACATGATTGTGGTTTACACAAGTTCCTTTACAAGTTCTAATGCATTTATGAACTTATTTTATATGCACAATATATACTGAACAAAACACATGTAGGAAAAAGTCAAACACACCATTTCTAAATACATATATTCTACAAACACAATAATATAATAACAAGTTAGAATCTAAAATTTAAACTGACTACTACCATTTATGTAGAAAATATGAAGTCCATAAAACCTATTGCAATTGATTTATTCAGAGCACTGCTGTTTAGGAAACTGCTCCATAAAAGATAACAAATGGGCACAATCAGTGGTGGTGTGTTTATGGTGGTGGTTGGGGGCAGATGGCTGGTAAGTATGGAGATCAGAAAACACACAAATACTGACATGGAGGTATACAGTTAAAATGCACTTTAGTACTGAGGCATGGTGTAATGTTGTGAGTGGATCTGAAATAATTCCATGTTAAGGACTCTCACTGTCGGGCTCTCTTAGGGCAAAGCAAATTGTTTTATGCTTAGATATGGCATTGGTACTAAAAGGACGATGCTGTGTAGCAAAGTCATACTAAGGACATCCATTCACCTGTAAGCTTACACAGGAACAGGGATGTTTTAGCAGGCTAATGAAATGAGGATATAGCCAGATGCTTGGTTTGGGGGAAAACTGGCTTACTTTTCAGTCAGTTCCCTTGTTGGTATCAACAAAGCTGACCTGTCTGTCAGTGCTATGGGGGAGAGAGGAGGGGGCTGGTGCTGAAGCTATTTGGGGTAGGGAAGATGTGATGACATTATTGGGATGCCATGCATGTCATGTAATGAGCTGCAGTTTTGAGATACACCCTTTTTGAAAATGTTTAGAGGTAGCCAGCATCCCATCCATGCTCCATCCTTCATGAAGAGGAGCATATTAATGCAGTTGGAAGGAGTGATGAGACAATGTCAACATTAAGAATACCAAAGGCTGAGGGTCTGAGGCAGGCAAGAATGCTTTAGAAAGGAGAGAAACAATAGCTGATAAATAAATTAGGAGTTCTCAGGTTAGCAGTGGATCTGGATTGACTGGCAGGGCACAGAACATGGCAACAATCAGTAAGTTGCTTGAGCATGGGAGCATCATGCATATAATAATTCAATATTGTCTGGTAAATCAGGGAGGGGGATGCAGGACCCACATGTTACTGTCCTAGTAAAAGCCCATAACAGAAGGAAGATAGGACTTAAATGTGGCTAACTTGGTAAAAAAAAGAAGACAGAGCCTAAAGGTAGCTTTCTTGGTAAAAGCCATCAAAGGGAAGGTAAGAGCTAAGTGTGGTTTTAGTTAGAAAAAACTAGCCTGTTTTACTAGCTGTTAGGACATGCAGAGGGCAAACTGAAGGTGAGAATAATAGTCTCCTCCAAAAAAAGGAAGCCAATCTGGTGGTCCCCTGCTATAAACAAACTTTACAACAAAAGGAAAAAACTGTTGCAGAAAAGAGGAAAATCCCAGGATGCAAAAAACTCCCTTACCAGCCTCAGTAAGAAGCTGAGATCCCTCATAAAATCCTCCAAAGCTAGTTATGAAAATAAAATTGCCAAAGATTCCAAAGACAACCACAAGGCATTCTATAACTATGTCAAGAATCTAAATGGCAATGCTCAGATCTGCTCTGAGCTACAACAGAATGGCATTAAATATACTGATCCCAAGGATATTGCCAATATCCTGGAAGATCGATTCAGTGCCAACTTCACCCCCCTCTCACCCCCTAAATGGCCCATCTCAATACTGGAAGATTGCCAAATTCCAGTAATAATGGCCACACAGGTAAAAAACACACTCTCCAAAGCTAAGAATACAGCATCCATGGGACTAGATGACATCCCGGGCTGTGTACTACATGAACTACAAAATGAACTGGCACCTCACCTAAGTGTCATGTTTAATCATACTATCACCTCAGGCTTCATGCCCACTGAGTGGCGCAGAGCTACAGTTATCCCACTCCACAAGGGGGGATCCACCTTGGATCCAGGGAACTGCCACCCCATCAGTCTGACGAGCCTGATCTGCAAGGCCATGGAACGTATTATCATGGATCTTATAAACAAAGACATTGGCAACCTTAAAACACTGGACCCCACCCAGTTTGGGTTTGTGAAGGGCCGATCTTGTCTCCTGAACCTTATTGACTTCTTCAAATCAGTCTCCAGAGCCATGGACGAGGGTAAGGCAGTCCACACAGCCTATCTGGACCTCACCAAGGCCTTTGACACCACCCCCCACTCTGGAGTCATAGATAAACTTACTAAGCTGGGCATTAATCCCTACATCACTTGATGGGTTGCCAACTGGCTTACTGACAGAACCCACACTGTAAAATTAGCTGACTCCAAATCCAGCTCCAGACAAGTGACAAGTGGAGTAGCTCAGGGTTCAGTCCTGGGACCTCTCTTGTTTGGCATCTACTTTTCTGAAGTACAGGCCAACACTAAGGGACTCTCCCTAACAAGGTTCACAGATGACTACAAACTGGGAGCCATTATTGAATCTCGAAATGATGTGAATACTCTACAAAAGGGCCTTACAGAAACAGATGCTTGGTGCCAGAGCCATGTGCTCAAGTTCAGTGCTAAGAAATGTATAGTTATCCCGTTTGTGAAAAAACATGTACCCGTGAATTATCACATAGGTGGCAGTACACTAAACACCAAAAGTGTGATAAGAGACTTAGGGACACAGGTGGACAGTGGTCTCACCTTCAATAACCACATTGCCACAACAGTCAGGAAATCCTTCTATATGGCACACCTCATCACTAAGGGCTTTTCATCCAGAAAAAAAGGAGGTAATTGTCCCACTGTGCTCATCCCTCATTAGACCCATTATAGAATACAACGCCCCATTTGGTATGTACCTCTCAAGACATCTGCAACAACTGGAAAGGCCGCAGACATGCCTCACTAAAAGAATCACAGGCCTAAAGCAGATGCCGTATGCTGACCGCCTTAAAAAACTCCAGCTATACTCTGTCACATATCGTCTACTCCGAGGCGATCACTGCTTAACATACACGGCCAATTCAAACCCAGAGTTGTTGGACATGCTACACTTAAAGAAATCCCAATCCCTCAGAGCCACATGCTCCAGGGATCTAAATCTTGTCATCACAATAAACAAAACATGCTGGAGGGATAGGTTCCTGACCAAGAGACTCCCAAGACTCTGGAATAGACTGCCCATACATGTCAAGCAGAGTGCCTCTTTGGCCCTCTTCAAAAGGAACCTTGATGATTGGATGGGAGAAAGGAAATTCACCTCGGGGATCATGTCAGTTGCCTTGCTAGACAGGGGAATAGGGAAATAAATAGTGTGGGAATAAATATCCAGGGAATTGTTATGGCTAGGCTTGTATAGGCCCTAGGGCCGATAGCCTAGTACCAACCTATGAACCTATGAATGTAAAGTTATGCTTTCAGTAAACACAATAATAATAAAATGTTCATGGATCAGTGTAAAGAGAATAAACATTAAGTGCTGTATAAAGTAAGTAGTTTTCATTACTTGACAATACTGCAGTGGGTATACACTGACTTCCTTAGCAATTCAGACTATCTATTTTGTATTATATTAATGGTGTGTGCCTTTGTGAAGGGTAAGAGGCTTCATAAAAAGATATTTTCTTGGGTGGCAAAAGCCAGGGTACCTTTTTGGCTAGGCTTATATAGGCCCTAGGGCCAATAGCCTAGGACCTACCTATGAACCTATGAACCTATGTGTCTAACAGAACTGTTCACAGAGTCGGAATATCTGATATTATTTATTTTTGGCAGTCTCTACGGTTGCTGCATTTTATGCATTAAATTAAACTTTTTGGATGGCCTTTAGAGGAGGAGTTGGTCATTGCCTGCAATATAAACAATGCAGTGGATGGACATTGATATTTGAGTATTCTGAACTGGGTACCTGCTTGTATAATGAATTAATGACAGTGTACTTTTATGAAGGTTGAAAGCATTCCTAAATAAACAATCATTTATTGCAGCTATTTAAAGCTGAACTAATTAATTATTTTGTCAGTCTCCCTGCTTACTCTGATGCCAGCAGCTAAATGAATTTGTGGACTGGCTCTTGGAAAAGAAACTTGTTTGCATTTGCATTGTAAATATTAGGGCATGGGCAGTCATGGTGTGTGCTTGTGAGGCATAAGTGTCATAATATGAGTATTGTAATGTTCAGTCTCTCAGATTTCATTATCCTAATGAGATAGTTGAACTGACATCTCTTTTTCTTTCCATATGGTTATAAACTGTTACAACAGGGCTATTTGGTTCAAGTCACATCAAGTAACATCTTTTACTAAATGGTTCACTGGAGGTGATTTTAACCCTTTTATTTTATGTTTCTTCTTCTTTTGGCTTTTCCCGGTTAGGGGTCGCCACAGCAGAACACCTGTCCGCTCATAATTAGCAGTGGAGTTTTATGGTGTTGAGTTGCCAGCCTGATGCCCAACCTTCCACAGAAGATGCACACACTCACACCTAGGGCCAATTTAGAGTGTCCAAACCACCTACAGCATGTCTTTGGGATGCGGGAGGAGTGGATTAGCCGGAGGAAATCCACACGACCACAGGGAGGACATGCAGACTCCGCACATAAGGCACCCCATCCAAGGATCGAACCAGAGAACCTCTTGCTGTGAGGCGACAATGCTAAATGCTACATCACCGTGGCTGCCCATTTTATTTTATGTTTGGAACAGTTAATCAGATTTGAATTACTAAATCAAAATTCTAAACCTAGTGGGGATGTAAATCTCGTTATATGCATAAACTGGATTTTAGTTGATGACAGTTTCTTCTTCTTCTTCTTCTTTTTGCTTTTCCCGGTTAGGAGTTACCACAGCGGATCACCTGTCCACTCATGATTGGCAGTGGAGTTTTACAGTGTCGAGTTGCCAGCCCAGCGCCCAACCTTCCACAGAAGGCACACACACACATGTACTCACACCTAGGGCCAATATAGAGTGTCCAATCCACCTACAGCATGTCTTTGGGATGTGAGAGGAAACCTGGAGGAAACCCACGCAACCACAGGGAGGACATGCAGACTCCACACAGAAGGCACCCCAGCAGTTGATGACAGTTTAAAGGTAGTAAATCCTAAAGTGTAATTTGATACCATTTGTGAAAATCTGCTTACTGTCATAAAGCTTAGCATAACAAAATATTTTGACAAACCTTACAATATATTTCATTATATATTTAAAAAATTACATTTGGTTTACTTTGAAATAAACTATTATTTTTTGACAGGGGATGCTTTTATTGTTCTCATAATGGTAACGAGAAAAACAAATACATATATACATATAGGATCATAGGAAGTTACTAGGCTATTGGCCCTTATAAGCCTAGCCAAGAGTGTAGCCCATGTTTAGACAAGTCAGCACCCAAAACCCTTGTCCAGCAGTGACACAGGTGGAATTCCAGGGGTGTATTTTCTGTTTCCCATCCAGTTATCCATGTTGCACTTGAAAAGGTGTAATGACGTACTCTGCTTGATGTGGAGATGGAGTCTATTCCACAGATGGGGAGTCTCTGGGACACAAATCTGTCCTTCCAAGTCCTATTGATGCCATAGACCAGGTTGAGGTCACATGTGCGGCTTACCCGAGTGGAGCTTGACTTGAGGATATGCAGCAGTCCTATCAAGACAGGGTCTGAGATTGCTTTATATGCCAGATACAGGTTACTTCTAAGGAGTATTATGAAACTGAGTAGCAGGACAGGGCTTTTAGCCTATCTTATGTAGGGTAGGTGTTTGAGGCTGTGGATACTTCTGGTGAGGAATCTCTGTGGTCTCTCCATCTGCTGCATTTGCTTTGCAAGGTACATGCCGAAGGGGGCATTGTACTCAATAATTGGCCTTATAAAGAAAGACTACAGGCATGTTATGACCTCCTTGTCCCTGGATGAGACACCTTACTTATGAGGTGGGCCATGTAGAAAGCTTTCTGTACAATGAAAGCAACATGGTGGTCAAAAGTCAGGTTGCTATCAACCTGGGTGTCCAAATCCCTCACAACTGATTGTGTGCTTAGGAATTGTTATTAATATGATAATATGTGGAGACATGACTCTCCCCAAAGAGGATGATGATGATGATGCATTTTTTGGCATCCAGCATGAGGCCATGTTTCTGGCACCAGTTATTTGTTTGGGTGAGACCCTCTTGGAGAATGTCCTTATCACTAGGGGAATTGATGACGGTGCCAAGTTTGCAGTCATATGCAAACTTGGTCAGCCATAGCCCACTGGTTTTGGCCTGAACCTCAGAGAAGTATATCACAAATAACAGAGGCCCCAAGACCAATCCCTGGGGTATGGCACTTGTTACAGGTCTACTGCTTGAGCTGGCTTCCTCTGTTTTGATTAGGTGGGTTGTATCAGTGATCCAGTTTACTACCATCTGATAACATATTGATTGATGTCTATTCGAGAAAGTTTATCTATTATGCCCGAGTGGGGAACAGTGTCGAAGGCTTTGGCCAGGTCAAGGTAGGCAGTGTGCACCATCTTGCACTCGTCCATGGCTTTAGTGACTGTCTCAAGAATTCAACCAGATTTAACAAACATGACCTCCCCTTGACAAAGCTAAACTGTGTGGGGTTGAGTGTTTGGAGGTTGCCAATGTCCCTGTTAATGAGGTCCATGATAATCCATTCCATGGCCTTGCAGATCAGGCTAGTTAGACTGATGGGTCTATACTTTCCCAGATTGGTGGATGCTCCATCTTGGTGTAAAGGGATGACAGTGGCTGTCCTCCACTGAGCTGGGACAAAGCCAGTACTCAGCTCAGCCTTTGGTTGAATAGGGTGCAAAATGGTGCTGCAAGTTTATGCCTGAGTATATGTCTGATGCAGCCTGGGATGTTATTGTGTCCCATGGAGGCTGCATATTTTGCCTTTGAGAGGGCAGTGATGACCTGTGTGAAAAACTGAAAGGCTGCCAGCCCAGCTAGATAGAATTTTGTAGATAATTCTATGTTATTGTAAATATTAATATAATCCACAGGCTGTTTTACAAATGTAAGAAATTAAATGTATGAAAAACTATGCTATATGTTCCAAGCTTCACAAATGTAACCACAGTGCACCCTGCTGAAAGAAAGCTGATAAAGTAAAGCATTGTATGACTGTTTAATCTCAAAGCTCAGAGACAGTATGTCTGGATGAAGGAATTCTTTTTATTGTCTTATGACAAGAGTTAATTGCTAGATTTTACATGTATAATGTATTTTATTTTTGTGGCTTCCTGGCCAGGTGCAAGCTTACTAAGAAAACTAAGAAATGTAAATTTAGAGTTTCTGGTAGCCTGGGAACCAGAGAAGTGTCAAGGATGATGTAATCTAAAATGAGTCAGCAGTGATAGATCCTAAAGAGAAAGAGATATCATTTTGCATTTGTCTTCAGAACCGACAACATCACCAGCACTCTGCCTTTTTCTTTGTATGTATGTAAATTATTTAGAACATTGTTTCTCTTAGAAATAGATAGAAAATAGTAACATTAGACTAGTTGTTTTCTATATTTATGTCAGACTGTCCTACAGTATTGTTTTAAAGTTCCTATGTCTGAACTCTTGACTAGCACTGTGTTGAATTGAGATTTGTCTTGTGTTTTTATTATTTATTATTAAATATTTTTAAACCTTTCAACTGTGGCTGTTTTGTGTAGAGATAGTTTAAGCTCTAGAGTACACTGCATGTATATTGTGATACTGTCCAAGCCACTCCAATAAGCCTTGCTGTTCGTCATGGTTACTAATTGTGTAATAATAATATTGCACAGTGCATTTTTTATTTATTTATTTGTTTTTATTTTTATTTTACATTTGTTGACTGGGCTAGACTAACTGGATATATGTCCATTTCCAGTAGAGGCCTGGGGAGATAAGCTTCAAGAAAGAAACAAGAAAACAACAAATAACAAATAACAACATCAGTCATATATACAATGCATGTTACAGGTTACCAAAGAATTTTCAGAGAGGGCATAAATCATAACAGTGCAAAATGCAGGTACAATACAACATACAGGTACAGTACATAATAAAAGAAAGAAGGCAGGTTATTGTATAATGATATTAATAATGAGTTCTCCCAATAATGTGTCCACAGAGGCTGGAAATAATGTAATGTAGAGGGAGATGGTATTTGTAGTTAATAAGGAAGGTAGGACAGTTAATGAGAAGTATGGGGTAGGCAGAGCCAAGTTTGGACAACTGTTTGGATCAGTAAAACTGGACACCCTTGGTAAGGGCCTTATTAGTAGCTGATATTAGTGGTTGATGGCAGTGAATTGCTACCTTATAGCCTGGCAGGAAGGGGCATACCTGAAGAACCTGTGCCAGTTCCCTAGGAGTGTCTGTATGTTTGTATAAAACTCATATCTTAAAGTGTGTGTGTGTGTGTGTGTGTGTGTGTGTGTGTGTGTGTGTGTGTGTGTGTGTGTGTGTGTGTGTGTGTGTCAGCTACTTGGGCAGGGACACAAAGCACTGGTTGGACAGAGAGGGTGCTGGAGGTTTTAGCTTGACTACTAGGCTGAGATCTGGACCCCATAACTGTGCCAGTGGGGAGTTTTATTGGGGATCTGGACAGAAAGGTAGAAACCAGCCCCCAGACTGACTGTGATCTCTGTGTGCTCTTAAGGGAAGTTGTATTTTACTGTGTGTGTACTTGTTATCCTTCCCAATGCGCATACCCCTCACTGGTTCTAGTGGTGAGCAGCACTGAGGCTCCTTGATTACTGGGCCAGTGCACGAGCATCACATATTTATTGTCTGGCAGTGGTGGGATATCCACATCAGATATTAATTATTTGATAGTGGTGAGTTAGCCACATCACATACTAACTGGCTTGTAGTGGTGTGGATAGTTAATTGCTGTAGCTTGTGTACAGTGATCACTGAAGGTGTTTTTTTACTCTAAATCAGCCAGGCAGTGAATATTCAGAGTTCAGATCACAATTGTTTTATTTCTTTTGTTAACATAGTCAGGCAGAGTAGGCAAGCATGTCAGCAGAGGAGTACAGTGAGCTGACAAGGAGACAGTTGGCTGAGATGTGCCAGGCTTAAGGACTGGTGCATGGAAACCTGACTAAACAGACATGATTGCAGCTTTGGTCACAGCTGCACCAGAGAATAGCAACCAGGAGGACAATCAGACTGGCCATGGAGATGCACAACACTCAGAGAATGGACAGCTCAACCTTTCTGCAGAGGACTTAAAAATCCATCTGGAGCTAAAGAGACTTGAGTTGGAGGCCAGGCATTTGGAAAGAGAAGCAGCAGAGGGACTGAGATGTCTACAGGTTGAGGAGAATGAGAAACTGCTATGCCTGGAAGCTGAGGAGAAGGAGAGGCAGAGGCAGCACAAAAATGAGATGCTGACTCTTTGCCAGAGTCATGGAGATAATGGGGAAGGGAGTAACCAGACCCCAGAAGCACAAAGGTTCAGTACATTTCTTCTGCAGTTTACAGAGGGGGATAATTTTGATAGTTTCATTCATATGTTTGAGAGGATATGTAAATGGTATGATGTTGACCAAAGGCTCTGGGTACTGTTCCTGACCCCCTTACTCCATGGTAAAGCTGTAACAGTACTGTGTAAATTATCTGATGAAGAATTATTTGATTATATTGCTGTTAAGAATTGTCTGTTAGAATTATTTAAGCTAACACCTGAAGCTTATAGTAAAAAGTTTTGTAAGCATAAATGCAAGGCAGATAGAAATGTGTGAGAATATGTTGCTGAACTAAGCACTTATTTTCATAGGTGGGTGAGTGGATGCCAGGTCACCACTTTTAAAGGACTGGCAGACCTTTTGGTGAGAGAACAAGCCCTTAGCACTTTGCCTTAGGACATGATGATCTGGTTAGCTGATAAGACAATGTGCTACTTCAGATGAGTTGGGGAAGAAGGGAGACCTATACCTCTAAAGCAGGACATCCCTGCACAGGAATGGGACACCCAGTGCTGCTCATGGGTCTAAAGGAACCCATGGTGGGCAGCCCAGACTGCCCCAACAGAATCTGCCAGTAGCAGGGGAAGCCACTAGTCTAGGTACATGTCCAGGACCTAGGGTTCAATGTTTGTAAATGCAGCCAGTGGGGCCATGTGGGATATAGATGTCCATGGAGGCAAGGCGGGAAACAAAAGGTGAGGGAGCCAGTAAATGGGAAAGACAAAATGCCAATAGTAGGTTGTCTTGAGACAACAGCGGTACCAAACTACCATCCTGCAGATGTCTTGATAGGGAAGGATTTTGATGAGGCAATAACAAGTGTTAATGCAGTTACATGCATTCAGGCTTTGAGACAAGCATGTGGGTCTGGTAGCCTGGGGGAGACCCAGAAAGACCACATACTTGCAGCCAGGACTGGTGAGGTGTTTTTTTAAGAGAGGGAGCTACCCTGTAGCAGTGAGACTGAAGGTGAGCCACAGGTGCTGGTGGGTACTGATGTTCCCTTGGAGAGAGAGACAGCAAAGGTAGAGGTGAGTAGTAGTACCCAGGGTGACAGTGAGGCACCGCTGTCGTAGGATACCAGACTTCCTGTGGAAGGGGATCTGGGAAGGATTACTAAGAGAGTTGAGACAGACTTAGCTCTCAGACCCTACATTGCAAGGCCTGAGGCAGGTAGCTAGTGAGGCACCTGATTCTCAAGAGAAGGGGTGATCTGTATACTGGGACAAAGGGTTACTGTCTAGAGAGTGGACCCCTGAGGGAGAGCTAGAAGATGAGAGAATACATCAGTTGGTGGTGCCTAGACCCTACCATCTGGTGCTTCTAGCCATAGCCCATGATATTCCCTTTGCAGGTCATATGGGCATAAAACATACATAGACATATTATGCAGAGCTTCTGTTTGCCTGGGATTTCCAGAAATGTAACAGGGTACTGCAGGACTTGTGAGCAGTGCCAAAAGGTAGGCAAGGCAGGAGACAAGATGAGTGCTCCTTTGATGCCTTTGGCTGTGATTGAGGAGCCATTGCTGAGGGTAGCTATGGATATTGTGGGGACTCTGAGTACCCCAGGTACTACAAGGAAAAAGTATATCCTAGTGGTAGTAGATTATGCTACAAGATACCCTGAGGCAGTGGCTTTGTCCTCCATTTAGACAGAAAAGGTGGCAAATGCTTTGTTAGTGATTTCCCACAGGGTAGTTTTGCAAAGAAATACTGACTGACAGAGGTGCCAATTTCATGTCAGACCTGCTGGCTTGTCTGTGGATGTACTGTGGGATGAAGCACATAAAGACCACCCCCTACCATCCTCAGACTAATGGTCTTGTTGATAGGTTAAACTCTACAATCAAGTCCATGCTACAGGCATTTTCAGACCAGTTTAAGAGGGAGTGGGACAAATATTTCCCCATCTGCTGTTTGCTTACAAAGAGGTTCCCTAGGAATCCACAGGTTTTTCACCCATTGAGTTGCTGTATGGGAATAGGGTGAGAAGACCTCTAGATTTAATTTGAGATGAGTGGGAAGGTGAGTGTGAATATCACAAGGAGTCTATTGTAGCATATGTCCTAAACCTCAGGACAAGGCTCAGTGAATGGATGGGCTTGGTCCAGGAGAACCTGGCAGAAGCCCAACAGCAGAAAAAGGTCTGGTATGACAGGAAAGCTTGAGCTAGAGAGTATGATGTAGGTCTGCAGGTAATGGTTCTCATTCCTGTCAGACACAATAAGCTGCAGGCAGCTTGGGAGGGACCCTGCAAGGTGGTAAGAAAGGTAAGTGATGCAAACTACATGGTAGAACTGCTTGATAGGAGGCAGGGGCACAAATTGTACCATGTTAACATGATGAAACCTTACCATGATAGGGAGGCCCTTGTGCTTAGTATTTGAAGTGGATTGCAGGAGGAGTCTGAGGGAAATCTGGTAGACTGATCTCCTCAGTGAGGCTGGGACTGACACCTCAGTGGAAGGGGTAGCAGTGTCCCAGCAGCTATCTCCTACCCAGGTCTGAGAAATCTGAGCAGTGTTACAGGAGTTTGGGGACATGTTCACTGGGAAACCAGGGTGCATCTACCTGGTGCAGCACCAGGTGGATACAGGACCCCAAAGGCCTATTAGGCAGGCCCCTTACATGGTTCCTGAGAGAGTCAAACAGACTCTGAGGGAGGAGATACAGGAAATGTTGGAACTAGGGGTAATTCAAGAGTCCAACAGTCCCTGGGCCTCCCCAGTATTGCTGGTGCCAAAGAAGGATGGCAGCACCAGGTTCTATGTGGACTACAGGAAATTAAATAGTCACACAGAGTCAGATGCTTACTCCATGCCTAGGACAGATGAGACCCTAGAGCAGCTGGGTGAGGCTATGTATCTTACCACCTTTAATCTTACCAAGGGTTACTGGCAGGTGCCCTTGACTCCCGTGCTAGAGACAGGTCAGCCTTTATGACTTCTTTTGGGTTGTATGAGTTCACAAAGATGCCCTTTGCAATGAAAAATGCCCCACCCACTTTCCAGAGGCTGGTAAATCATATCCTAGGAGGAGCTGGCGGGTTTGCACTTCCATACCTAGATGATATTGCCATCTACAGCCATTCCTGGCAAGAGCACCTTCAACAGGTCAGGGAGGTGCTAGGCAGACTACAGAGGGCAGGGTTGACCATTAAGCCAAGCAAATGTCAGGTGGGTATGGCAGAGATCTCCTACCTGGGACATAGAGTGGGGAGTGGTAAGATCAGGCCAGAACCTGCCAAAGTGGAAGACATTCAGGCATGGCCTGCACCTGTTACCAAAAAGCAGGCGAGAGCATTCTTAGGGACAGCAGGGTGCTACAGAATGTTTGCCCCCAGTTATAGTACCATAGCTGTTCCCTTCACAGACCCGACAAGGAAAAACAGGCCAGATAAGGTAGTGTGGACCACAGCACGTGAGCAGGCATTCCAGAAGCTTAAAGAAGCTTTTGGAGGACTCCCTGTGTTAGCCAGTCCAGATTACACAAATAATTTGTTGCACAGGTGGATGCTTCAAACCATAGGGTGGGGGTTGTACGTAGCCAGATTTCTTCAGAGGGAGAAGAGCACCCAGTGGTTTATCTCAGTCATAGGCTCCAGCCTAGGGAGGAATGCTATGCAGCTGTAGAAAAGGAATGTCTAGCCATAGTGTGGGCACTGCAGAAAATTCAGCCTTATCTGTATGGAAAAGAATTCACCATAGTTACAGATCACAATCCCCTAACATGGTTTCATAGAGCCAGCCAGAAAAATGCCAAGTTGCTAAGATGGAGACTAGGGTTGCAAGCATATGGTATGTCAGTGCAGCATCACAGTGGTGTTAGCAACGCCAACACAGATGGGCTCTCAAGACAGGGAATGGGCAAGGTATACTCAGATATACCTGGGGCAAGGTATACTCAGATAGACCTAACCCTCTCAAGCAATGTTTCTCAAGGGTCACTTGAAAAACTAGCCTGAGTTCTTGGGGGGGGGGGGTGAAAACCTGAAAGGCTGCCAGCTCAGCTAGATAGAATTTTGTAGATAATTCTATGTCATTGTAAATATTAACATAATCCACAGGCTGTTTTACAAATGTAAGAAAAGTAAATGTAAGAAAAACTGTGTTATATTTTAAACTTCAAAAATGTAACCACAGTGCACCCTGCTGTAAGAAAGCTGATAAAGTAAAGCATTTTATGACTGTTTGATCTCAAAGCTCAGAGACAGGATGTCTGGATGAAGGAATTATTTCTGTTGTCTTAGAACAAGAGTTAATTGCTAGATTTTACATGTATAATGTCTTTTATTGCTGTGGCTTCCTGGCCAGGTGCAAGCTTACTAAGGAAATTATGAAATGTAAATTTAGAGTTTCTGGTAGCCTGGGAACCAGAGAACTGTCATGAATGATGTAATCTAAAATGAGATAGCAGCAGTGGCGGATCAAAGGGAGGCTGCAGGAGACAGCTGAATGGGTGGGGTCAATGGGAGGGGGTGTGTCCAACTAGAAAGGGGAGGAGCTATGCTCAAAACCACAAAAACTGTAACTTTAATTAAATATGCTACCCTGGGTGCCAAACCTTCATTATGAGAGTCCAATCAAGACAAAATGAAGTGTAGAAGAAAAAAATATTTCAATGCATTGGCTGCATGACAACTTACTTAATATCTAGATGGAAACAAAAAGGTTGTGAGGCATAAAAATAAATTACTTTTTAAATACACTACTGGAATGCCAGTCAAAATCAAGTATAAGAAAAACAAGCAGCACTCAACTCAAACCACTTCTCCTTGCACTGAAGTTCTAATTATAATTTTTGTTCAGTTTTATTACAGTACCAAGTAACATGCTGAAAGTAGCAATATCTGTGATACCCCCACTTGTAAAAATGTTTCTTATCCAAAAAAGACATGCTGCATGAACAACTATCTACTTGTTTCATGGGAAAAACATGATCAAAGTAAAAAATGAAAAGCAAACAAGAAACAAGCTCAAGATACAATGCTTAAAGGATTTCTGCACAGGTTATGGACCACATATGATAGATTGGCATTCTGTTTAGTTTACAGGTAAAGCCTGCAAAGATGACTGCAAGTCTCCAACAAATGTAATGAGCTTCTTAAAATAATGTAATCATGTCCTTTATTACAAATACTGTCATATGCATTACAATACCCAAGGCTTATACATTATCTAGTTATGTAAGTATTATCTGCATGGCAACAACAGAAAGGCTTTCAATGTTGGTAATTCTTTAACAGTATGCTTATTAAAGCTTACTTGCATCTTAAAATCTCAGACAAGCTTACCTGATTGTCATTAAAGCATTGCTAGTTAAACACAGAGCAACAGGCACTTTCTGAATAATAATAAGCATAAATCAACAGTATAAAAATATGACAGAAACCAGAACATTCTGCAAAATCAAGGACAGATGAAAAGCCACTATAGTACTTCTGTTTACCTTGGACAGGGGATACTCTGCACATTTACACTGCACAACTGCTCCTTACCTTGCCTGGACACATCCAGAGTCACTACATGAGGGAGTGGGGTGCAACAAGTATGTCACAATTTGAAATATCTCTGGCTGACTGTGATGGCCCTGACACATTTGTCATACCTCTAATCCACAGAGCAAGACATCTGGACAAAGCCAAACATAGAAGTGGGACAAAGGCCCAAAAATAAGGACAATTTTTAAATATTGCTCTTATAAACTTAGAAAGATAATAGAATAGTAGGTCTTGCATTAGTATGAATTTTCTGAAGGGTATGAAATCTGAAATTCAAATGTCTGTCATTATTTTCTAACTTCAGTTTTTAATGATTTGCCACTAATTTGCCAAAAAACACAATTTTATGAAAATGGACCAAAAATGCGATGCAAAAATATAAAATAGCCACATACTACAGCTAGGAACCTGTCAAAGAAGGGACACTTTTTTAATATTAGTACTGCTAACTTGAGCAGCTAACAAAATAAAAGAATCTACATCCATTTCTGAAATAAAAGTAATCTATAACTCTGATTATTACAGTTATTTATTAATTGTAAACCATCCACGTTTTCTTCCAAAATTTCCATTTTGTGGAGGGATTATTAGGGGAAGAGCAACATTTTGAGCCAAAATTGGGGACCGTTGAGAGGTTTGAATATGCCTAATTGTATAAAGCAATTTATTTGCACATACCTCTCAACATGTTAATTCAGGAAATCTGGACAAGGCCAAATATATTGGGGGAACATATAAACAGTACTAAAAATTGCTCTTGTATAAACTGAGACAGTTGATAGAATATAACAGGTCTTGCTTTAGCATGAATTTTTCTGAAGGTTATGAAGTCTGAAACTCAGTGTCTGTCATTATTTAGTGACTTACTTCCTAAATGATTTGCCAGAAAACCACAAATTTTATGAGGAACAAACCAAAAATAAGAAGCAAAAATCTATTCATTCTTTGAAAATCTGGACAGTTGAGAGGTATAGTTCAGCCAGGGCTATCTTTGAGTTTGCTGCCCTTCCCCCTCACAAAATTGTGGTCGAATGGAGCCTCCCCCCTGCAGCCATTCCAATGAACCATTACTTGGCTATTTCACCCCATAACACTATTGTGCATACTGCTTTACTTCTACAATGATTTGGACTTCATTTGAAAGTTTTATTTTGCATTTTACAGCACAAACACTAAGACATCTGCTAAACAAAGCAATGCCGTCTCACAATGAAAACAGACTTAGCATTAAAACTTCTCTGCCCTTGAAACTCACATTCATTGAAACAGCATTGAACCCACATTCAAAGGAAATACATTTTGTCAGTGGCAGATAAAGATTAACTTTGGGCTGTTTTAAAATCTTAGGCCCCTTGCACATGAAACACACACATGGTCTTTGATACACCTTCCTGATTCTTCCTGATTATATTAAATTATATTCCTTGTACAATACAGTACAGTTGTTAGAGGCCATTTTAAATGTATTGTTTTGAATGTTTATCCAGTAAACAATGAAACAAAATGCATGCACCAATAATGACAAAGCTGCCCAATTCAGAATATTTTTCCAGTAAACAATGAAACAAAATGCATGCACCAATAATGACAAAACTGCCCAATTCAAAACATTTCCATCATAAAAGTCTACTCAAACTTCTACAGTCTACCAGTATCAGTAAATATGCACATTCTCTGAAGAATTAAAAGTCATCTAAATAATTCCACATTAAAGAAATCTGTAATTAATGAAGAGGTTGCTACTAGCAAACAACTTTATATTCCATTGTTTCATCTAAAAATAAAGTGCTTGTTGACCTTGAGGAATAAATTGCCTATGTTGCATTAAAAAATGATAAGCTAGTAATATTGCAATAGGGAATGGATGGCAAACTGATAACAGGTTCATAGTTACTAGGTATCTTTGCCAAAAAAGGATTGTAGTATCCACCCCCCTTTACAACACAGGACAGTATCAGCAATATATCTATCTACTGTGGGATTAGAACCCACAGCCTTCTGTATCAAAAGAAAGTATATTACCTGTTGTGCTATAAATAATGCAAGCAGAGTCAGCATAAGCAGCACTAAACCTTTGTTCACTTGCAGCTCTCATCTTCTTGTAAAATCTACTTGACAATCAGCTGTATCTTTGTACTTTGCAGCACAAGAAATCTGGAAAAAGCCAAAATTTAATGGGGGGGGGCAAAAGCTCACAAAACAGGGGCACATTTTAAACATTGCTTGTATAATGTTGGAAAGTTGCTAGAATAAAATGCTGTGTTACCACCATACATTTCACCCCCAAGTATTGAACCCAGGATCCTGTGCAAAACCATCAGAGCAACATACCACTATGCCAAATCATCTGTATTATGAAAGCGAGGAAGACTGAAACTTAATTGGCTACCATTCAGTGAATTCAGTTCTCAACATAGCTGTCAACCTCTTAGCACAAAACACCTGAACAAAGCCAATAATGGGGGAATACAGCCCCCAAACATATTCAGTGAATTCAGTTCTCACCATAGCTCTCAACCTCTTAGCAAAAACATGTAGACAAAGCCAGTAATGGGAGAATACAGCCCCCAAATATATTCAGTGAATTCAGTTCTCACCATATCTCTCAACCTTAGCACAAAAAACCTGGATGAAGCCAATAATGGGGGAATGCAGTCCCAGAAATAGGGCCAAATGTCAAATACCCATGTTATAAACTTAGAAAATTGCTAGAATAAAAGGTTTTGAGTTACCATGTACTTTCTGAAGAATATGAAGTCTGAAATTCAAATGCCTGTTATTTTTATTTATTTAACATTTGTTAACCAGGAAAGTTTGACTTGGAACAAAAGCCAATCTTCAGCAGAGGCCCAGGGAGAAACACTCAAGACATATGTCTTTGTAAGATGGGAAAACATACAGACTCCACCCTAGCCAAGAATAAAACCAGAGAACATGAAGCTGTCAGGCAACAATGCTACCAGTGCATCACTGCACTACTGACTGTGTAAGGTAAAAATACAGAAACCACAGATTTTATGAGGAACAGAAGAAAACAAATATGAGGCAAAAATCTGCAAATTTTTTATAAGTGGTGGTGGGTAGGGAATTCAGGCCCTTGCCACCTGCAACCAAGGTACAGGGCTCAAGCTTGAGGTATTCTCTAGCCACCAGTATACAGCAGCTGGGGCATTTTACACACACTCTGTGCATGCTCCGGACTGGTTCAGCAGCAGTCTAGATGTCAGAAATGCCGCGAGTGCGCATGCACAAAGGTCTGCATTTTTGTCTTTTTTTCTTTCTTTTGGGGTCTTTCTTTTTTCTTTTACAGCTGGTGGGGGGGAGGGCTGCAGTCCTGCAATCCAATAGCATTGGCCACCCCTGGTTAGCAGTAATGTATTATCAATTTAAGAGACCTCAGAGAAAAAGAGATAGCATTTTGCATTTGTCTTCAGAACTGACAACATCACCAGCACTCTGCCTTTTTCTCTGAATGCATGTAAGTTATTTAGAATATTGTTTATTTTAGAAATAGATAGAAAATAGTAACATTAGACTAGCTGTTTTCTATATTTATGTCAGACTATACTACAGTATTGTTTTAAAGTTCCTGTGTCTGAACTCTTGACTAGCACTGTGTGGAACTGAGGAGATTTGTCTTGTGTTTTTATTAATTATTAAATATTTTTATACCTTTCAACTGTGGCTGATTTGTGCAGAGATAATTTAAGGACTATAGTACATTGCATATATATATAGTGATACTGTACAAGCCACTCCAATAAGCCTTGCTATTCGTCATGCTTACTAATTGGATAATAATAATATTTCACAGTAAAACTGGACATCCTTTGGTAAGGGCCTTATTAGTAGCTGATATTAGTTGTTGGTGGCAGTGGATTGCCTGGCAGGAAGGGGCATAGCTGGAGAACCTGTGCCAGCCTTCCTCAGAAGTGTCTGTGTGTTTGTATACAACTCATATATAAAAGTGTGTGAGTGTGTCAGCTACTTGGGCAGGGACACAAAGCACTGGTTGGACAGAGAGGGTGCTGGAGGTTTTACCTTTAGCACTAGGCTGAGATCTGGACCCTATAGCTGTGCCAGTGGGGAGTCTTATTGGGGATCTGGAGAGAAATGGAAAAACCAGCCCCAGGCTGACTGTGATCTCTGTGGATTCTTAAGGGAAATTGTACTTTACTGTGAGTGTACTTGTTATCCTTCCCAATGTGGACGCCCCTCACTGGTGCTAGTGGTGAGCACTGAGGCTCCTTGATTACTGGGCCAGTTCACAGGTGTCACAACCTGTTCACTAGAGATAAGGGGAGGAGAGCAGATACTGGGGATGTCCTAATTTACTGATGCGGGGACAGAGGCATGAAGTTTTTGCTGAATCTGCCAGCCAATAGGTTAGCTATATCTACAACATTTGTGCATGTGATGTCCTTGACCACCAGTTCTGAACAGATCTGGGTGCATCCTTTGAGATTGCGGACATATGTGAAGAAGGCCTTGTGATTGTCTCTAGTAGATATGGCCAATTTGGACTGAAAGTTGGGTTTAGAGGACTTCACTAGTGCTTTTAGTTGCTTTTTTAGGCTAAGGAGAGATTGCTTTCAATTGGGCACCTGCTCCTTCTTTGTTGTGGTCAGCAATTATTTCCTTTTGTTATATAGTTTATTTATTTCAGATGTCCACCAGACAGGTTTACTCTTTCTTGTGGAGGATGATTTTGTCTTGTCAGGTATTCCTGATTTCATACATCATTATAATTGCTTGTATAGTACTTTGGTGTAGATTTGAACATTGGTGCCAGTACCAACAGAGGGGACTGTGAAGCTGGTTATACCATCCCTCAGGAGGTTGTAATCAGCTTTGGAGAATTTTTTTTTACCATAGCTAGAGGGGGGGGGGGGGCAGGGGAAATGCTGACTTTTAATTTGACCACTTTATGGTTGAATCTTACCAGGGAGGATGATACTGTGGGGGTCCTGCAGTGGTTACTCATGTTGGTTAATACCAAGTCCAAAATATTATCACCTCTTGTTGGAGTATCAACTAGCTGTTCCAAGGCATTTGCATTGATAAAATCGAGGAATCTCTGGGTATTTGCATTCTAGCATGGGTAATTTTTCCAGTCTATCGTTGGGTAGTTAGGGTCAGGGTAAAGGGCTGAGTCTTGATAGATTCAAAGAGGTCCAGATAGATGGAGTGGGCATCTTGAGTCAAACTTGGGGGCCTGTATCTAGCTATGATTTCAGTGGAGGTCTTGTCAATGGTTAACTGCACCTGGAGTGTCTCCTGTGCGTCATACTGTTTGACCAGTCTGGAAGTGTGTGTGCCTTTAATGTATATTGAAACTCCACCTCCTTTGGCTTTGCTGCCCATAGTTTAGGCCTCTGAATATATGATAAGATGAGTAACCAGGTAAGGTTGGGGTGCCCTTCACAGCTTTGAACCAGGTTTCTGTGACTGCACATATGTCAGCATCTTCCAGGGTTAAGAATGCTTGCAATGAGTGCAGCTTCATGTTTAGACTTCTAGTGTTTAGCAGCATGACCTTTAATTTGTGTTTTGTTGAAATTTTTATGTTGGTTTTATTGATCTC
Source organism: Protopterus annectens (assembly GCF_019279795.1). Taxonomy (NCBI): domain Eukaryota; kingdom Metazoa; phylum Chordata; order Ceratodontiformes; family Protopteridae; genus Protopterus; species Protopterus annectens. The sequence continues at coordinate 1,604,213,959 of NC_056737.1, read as the reverse complement.
AGGACTTTTCCTAAAAAAGACACTTTGAGGAAGGCAAGGGCCTTTGCCCGAAGCCTGAAGCCCAAGTTCATAGGTTCATAGGTTGGTACTAGTCTATTGGCCCTAGGGCCTATACAAGCCTAGCCATATCAATTGCCTGGCTATTTTTTCCCAGAATATTTACTTCCCTGGTCCCCTGTATAGCAGGGTGACTGACGTGATCCCCGGGGTGAATTTTCTATCTCCCATTCAATCATCAAGGTTCCTTTTGAAGAGGGCCAAAGAGGCGCTCAGCTTGACATGTATGGGCAGTCTATTCCAGAGTATGGGGAGTCTCTGGGTCAGGAACCTATCCCTCCAGCATGTTTTGTTCACTGTGATGACCAGATTTAGATCCCTGGAGCATGTAGCTCTGAGGGATTGGGATTTATTTAAGTGTAGTATGTCCAACAGCACTGGGTTTGACATGACCTTGTATGTTAAGCAGAGATCACCTCTAAGTAGGTGATGTGCGACAGAGTATAGCTGGAGTTTTTTTAGATGGTCAGCATAGGGCATCTGCTTTAGGCCTGTGATTCTTTTAGTGAGGTATTTCTGTGGCCTTTCCAGTTGTTGCAGATGTCTTGTGAGGTGCATACCAAACGGGCATTGTACTCTATAATGGGTCTAATGAGGGATGAGTATAGTGGGACAATGACCTCCTTTTTTCTGGATGAAAAGCCCTTAGTGATGAGGTGTGCCACATAGAAAGATTTTCTGACTGTTGTGGCTATGTGGTTATCGAAAGTGAGACCACTGTCCACCTGTGTCCCTAAATCCCTTATCACACTTTTAGTGTTTAGTGTACTGCCACTTATATGGTAATTCATGGGTACATGTTTTTTCCCAAAGGGGATAACTATACATTTCTTGGCATTGAGCTTGAGCCCATGGCTCTGGCACCAAGCATCTGTTTCTGAAAGGCCCTTTTGTAGAATATCCACATCATTTGGGAATTCAGTAATGGCTCCCAGTTTGCAGTCATCTGCAAACTTTGTTAGCCAGAGTCCCTTAGCGCTGGCCTGTACTTCAGAGAAGTAGATGCCAAACAAGAGCGGTCCCAGGACTGAACCCTGAACTCCACTTGTCACTTGTCTGGAGCTGGATTTTACAGTGTGGGCAGTGTCAGTAAGCCAGTTGACAACCCATCGAGTGATGTAGGGATTAATGCCCCGCTTAGTAAGTTTATCTGTGATTCCAGAGTGAGGGATGGTGTTGAAGGCCTTGGTGAGGTGCAGATCGGCTGTGTGGACCATTTTACCCTTGTCCACAGCTCTGGAGACTGATTCGAAGAAGTCAATCAGGTTGAGAAGACAAGATCAGCCCTTTATGAAACCAAACTGGGTGGGGTCCAGTGTTTGAAGGTTGCCAATGTCTTTGTTTATAAGTTCCATAATAATGCATTCCATGACTTTGCAGATCAGGCTCTTCAGACTGATGGGACAATAGTTCCTGGGATCCAAGGTGGATCCCCCTTGTGGAGTGGGATAACTGTAGCTGTGCATCACTCATTGGATACGAAGCCTGAGGTGAGGCTATGATTAAACATGGCACTTAGGTGATGTGCCAGTTCATTTTGTAGTTCATGTAGTACACAGCTCGGGATATCGTCTGGTCCCATGGATGCTGTATTCTTAGCTTTGAAGAGTGCATTTTTTACCTGTGTGGCCGTGAGTACCAGAATTTGGCAATCTTTTGGTATTGAGATCGGCTCTTTAGGGAATGAGAGGGGGTGAAGTTGGCACTGAATTGATCTGCCAGGATATTGGCAATATCCTTGGTATCAGTATATTTAATGCCATTCTGTTGTAGCTCAGAGCAGATCTGAGCATTGCTATTTAGATTCTTGACATAACTATAGAATGCCTTGTGGTTGTCCTTGGAATCTTTGGCAATTTTATTTTCGTAGCTAGCTTTGGAGGATTTTATGAGATGCAGTCCATCTCTAGTGAAGCATCATGGTCTGTCGATCATATCTTCCCAGGCTGTCAGGTACTGGACCCCCCGGAATGACACCATAAACTAAGTCAATTGTTAAAGTCAACCATTTTCTGTTTGTATTGAGGCAGAATGTTGCTTAAGGCTAGGGACATACCTGCTTGGGACACATATTCAGTGAGCTCAATCATGTCTCTCTTCATATAGTCCAGGGAGGTACATCTCAAGTCATGAACCCCAACAAGGACTATGACAGAGTCATAACAGTACGTGTTGTTGAGAGACTTGAGTACATGGGTGATATGGTGGATTCTGGCACCTGACAGACAACTAACCATGACTCACTCTTTATCCAGCCTGGTGAGAGGCACATCTTTGTGTCTCACAATGGAGTCTCCTATGAATAATATGTTGGGTTTATGGTTATGAGACACAGGTGTGTGGACTATGTGTGGTATGTAGTGTGGAGGGTTGTGGAGTTCGTGTGTTTTTATCTCTGAGGTCTCCTCTGTTTGAATATGTTTTTGTTGAGAACCTTCACATATGTGGGTGTGTATTGTGTAGTTGTGGGTGGTGTTTGAGGTGTAGTGATTGTGCCAGATATACTGGCTTGTGAGGGAGAGAGCATAGACTGTAGGTTCTTAATGTAATTCCATCACTTACAAATTGTGTTCCTAGGTGGTAATAGTAGATGGTTGCCCATGTATATGAGACAGTTGCTACACTGTCTCAGGATGCCCATATCAACTAGGCTGGCAGGAGTAACCATACTAAATTGTCCATCCATATTTGTTACAATCTGAGGGAGAGAAAGCCCAAGTGCTTAAATCAAAACTAAGAGGCTTGGAATAACAGTTACAATTTAAATACTCTAAAAACAAACAGTAATAAATGTAGCAGGAAAGATGCAATTCAACACTTTACAGAACAAGTAGCTGAAAAAGCAAGATGAAGTAACAGAGTAGTAGGAGGAAACACATGCTTTAAAAGCAGATGGATTTCTTTTTTTGTAGAGTGGGAAGGGAGAAAGGAGGAAGAGAAGATAATTCAAGGATAAGAAACTAATGGGGTTGGCCTTCCTACTATTAAGTAGAATGAGCTAATGAGACTGGACTGGGAGGAGTGTCCCAGATCAAATGTACAGTATGGGCAGGCAACTACAAAGCAACCAAGTTTAAGAACAAGACAACAATAGGAAGGGAAAATAGGGAGCTTATTCTACAGCTACAAGCTACAATATTTTAGGCAGAAAACACTACAGAAATGTTTATCATAGCAAAAAATCAGCAGTGAGATACCAAATTAAGTTTTAAACAAGAAAAGGAGCTAGGAGACTTTAGAGAATAATTTTAACTGCAAACAAAAAAGTTATATGATACATTCCTTAGCAGGAACATCAGAACACCAGATGCCTAACAAATGGTGAACAATTCTGATTAATTCCTTTCACACAGTGAAACTAGCTAAAAAAGCTTTACAAAAAGTGAGGCAGTACCAAAAAATGATTTAAAAGGCCCAGTAAGGCAGACAATTGCAATACAACAGTGCAGATTAGTTTATATCAATAAACTATAGTAAAAAGTAGGAAGCAGACAATAAAAAGTGCAATAAAAAGTAGGCAGCAGATAAAAAAAAGTGCAATAAATGGTTCAAATCAGCAATACCTCGTAAAAATAAGCAAGAAAACATGATATTTATTGTTATATATCACAGATCAGAGTTGTGGTCAGTGTCCCTCCTCCGTTCAGTTTAGTGTGAAATAGCAGAAACCCTCACAAAGGTAGGTCTAAAGTACCCAAAGGTTCAAACCTGCAACAACTTAAAAAAATCTCAAAAGAACCAATGAGGTGCTTATTTCAAGCCCAAGACCAGTCAACCTTTACCAGCCAGTGACCAATCAATACTATACTCTCACTAAAGTGAAGAATGGCTTCTGCTAATCCAAGATGGCCTGGAAAATGTGCTTAGAACAAAGAACCACTGCAAACAAACAACTAGGCCCACAGACAGCAATCCTGAAAGTGGACAATGCTACAGCTACTAGCTATACTATTATAGGTAGAACACAATGAAGAAAAGTTTATCACAGCAGAAAAATAGCCATGAGACACTAAATTAAAGTTTTAAACAGAAAAAGGAGCAATGAGACTCTAGAGAATGTTTTTAACTGCAAACAAATCAGTTATATGATACACTCCTTGGCAGGAAAATCAGAACAACAACAGATGCTTAACAAATAGAGAAAATTTCCAAATAATACCTTTCACACAGTGAAACTAGCTAAAAAAAGCTTTACAAAAAGTGAGGCAGTAACAAAAGTGATTTAAAAGGTCCAGTAAGGCAGACAATTGCAGTACAACAGTGCAGAGTAGTTTATAGCAGACAATAAAAAGTGCTATAAAAAGTAGGCAGCAGACAATAAAAAGTGCAATAAATGGTAAGAATAAGCAATAACTAATAAAAATAAGCAAGAAAACAGGATACTTATAGTCATACATCACAGATCAGAGTTGTGGTCAGTGCATCTCCTCCATTCGGCTCAGTGTGATATATACATATATATATTATATATATACTGTATATTGATTCATTAACTAGCACTTTAGAGTGAAGTTTGGTTAAACCTAAACATACTGGTCCACTGAGCATCAAGGAAGTGATTTAAGCAGTAGAAAATAAAATGTGCTAAAGTAGAGCCATTAAAATCTTGAAACAATTTATAAGCTGAATAAAAGATTATGCAAAAAGAAACAGGAGAGGTTCTGACTAGAAAAGGTCTTAGCCTGTAGTGACAACTTTTTAAAACTTGAAAAAGAGTTGAATGATACAACTGATAATAAAAGTTCTTTATATGTTACATGCATACATACAAATATTTTAAGCCCAAGCTATAATCCCCTTCTAGCCTACCAATATACCAAAGCAGTCATTCCCATAAATGTTCAAGTTCCTAAAAATACTTAAACTAGTGTTTTCTTTAATGTAATTTGATAGTCTATTCCATGCATCAGCTGATTTCTCAGAGAACCAATTAATGCATCTTTCAGTCTTATAATCTCTCTTGGTTTAATTTCTCCAAATCATTTGGGTTTCTAATGCCATGATGAAAATGGACCCCATTAAAGTTCATGAAATTAGTATTGCCCAGAATTGACTCCTGCAATTCATACTGAGTTACATGTATATCTAAATATGATTGTAAATTCTTTTTGCTCCTACTACTGTTGGAACTGTGTGGTTGCCCTCCTTCCACATTGCTCTTGTTTCTGCCTGCAAATGCTGGTATTTTATGACTTTGCATCTCTCTGTATGTAAGACACTGTAGTCACTGGGTGTAGCAATTTCAATGATCAATGCTTCTTTTGTCTTCTTTTTATGGACTACTATATCTGGTTGGTGATGGGTGATGCCATGTGAGATAAACTTCATAACTTTCTGTAATGCTTTGTGGCTCATGTTTCCAATGCTCCTCAGCTACTTCAGTATTATAATGTTTGCACAATCCCCAATACAACAGTCTTGTCACATTATTATACTTTTCTTTGTAAGGCCTTCTGCCATTAATGAATCACACCCAGCAAAATGATGTGCGACTGTTTCCAATTCTGTTTTACAAGACCTACATTTGTCTGTTTGTCCCAAATGTTCAACTGACTTTGTAAATCAATGTGTATGTAGTCCACTGTCCTGTGCCACCAATATTAACCTTTTATCTTTTGATTTAAATTCACCTCTCCTTAACCAGTCCTGTGTTCAGTACTGAATGACATGAGGTTATTCCAAGATTTTTCTTTACTTGCAACTATATTTATGCTTTTTCCACATTTCTTGCCTTTTCATCTGTGCCTTTGCCTTATATTCTTTCTTTTGCTTTTTTTTTTGGCACATTCAGTTGCTGCCTGATTTTTATCTACTGGTTTGGTTTCCATTCCTGCTTGGAACTGATATGCTTCTGCTAAACTAAACAGGGAAGATTAAGATTTAGATTTAGATTTAAGATTTAAGATTTAAATTTAAGATTTAAATTTTAGGTTTAAGATCTAAGATTTAGTCTTCTCATGTTTTAAAACTTTCACTATGTTTGGGTCTTGTGAGATCAGCAGATATGTATGCAATCTTTGATTGCAGATCTATACATGTAATCAATTTTGAGGAGGCCCATACCTCCTTCAGAACAAGGAATATATAATTTTGGTATACACTGATTTTTATAAATCATTTGTAAGCATGAAACATTTTTCTTGTTTTCCTGTCTATCTGATCCAATACCTTTTGGGGCTAGTCAAGCACTCCAAAACTGTAAGTTAGGACAGTAAGAAAAATTTGGTTTATAGGTTGAACTGTGTTCCTAGATGTCAGAGCAGTTTTCAATATTAATTTTAGTCTTATTAGTATTTGTTTATGTTTTGTTGTTGATCCTTCATCAGTTCCCAAATATTTATACACTCCCTCTTGCTCAAGTTCTTTTATATCTCATTCCTGTCCCAGATTGATATTTTCTTGGTGCTGCTGCTTTCCTGCTTTAAGGTTACTTTTGTACATTTATCAAGACTCAATGACATTCTCATATCATCTGAGAAAGTTGTGACCACTTGTAGTTGTGCTTTCAGTTTCTCATCTGACAAACTATATAGTTTTAAATCATCCACAAAAGGAAGATGAGAAATCTCTATACTTTGTTGTTTTCTGGAAGCCAAATTGTAGCCATAACCTAATTAGTTAAGTAGATAGCTTTATAGGTCAAGGGCAAGACAAAAGAGTAGCTGTGGCAAAGAGTCACCCTGGAATATCCCACTTTGAATTTTTATCCCTGGAATAATAATTTGTCCTTTATCATGGCTTAACTGAAAAGTACTTTGCCACTGCTTTATGGTCGTAATGTAATCAATCAGTGTAGGCTGTACCGTATACATTTGTAAGCACTCTTTTATTCATGAATGTTTGATGATGTCAAATGCTTGTTTGTAGTCTATCCATGCCATACCTAGGTTCTTTCCCTTTTATAGTTTTCCATTATTACTTTATTTAATAACAAATGATCCTTTGTTCCATATGACTTTCTTTTGTTACCCTTCTGTTCTATTGCCATGACTGAGTTTTTTTCTAAATTACTATAAACTCTACTGACATCAATTCCAGCGTATACTTTATACATCGTTGAAAGGCAAGTTATTGGTGTATAGTGTTTAAGATAGCTTGCAGGTTCACTCTTCAGTAGGAGAATTGTTGTTTCTGTTAACCAGATTGGCGGCTGTTTGGGGAGTGGATATAAATAGTTCTTACTCATGGGTAAATCGTCATATAAAGATGTTAATACTTTCTGCCAGAAGTTAGGCACTGCATCTGGGCCTGGGATTTTCCAGTAAGGAGCTTTCCTTAATTTTGTTTCAATTTTTCTGGCCGTTACTTCATCCCATTTCATATCTTGTATATTTGAACTTCTTATTCTTTCTTTTACTTCTTTTGTTCATTCAGCAACTTTGTTATGTTCCACAGGATCTTCACATATATTTCTCAAAAATGTGTCTATTTCTTCTTTTTTGGTGGTGTTTCAATTCCTTTTGCCCCTGTTTCCCACTTCTTTATAAAACTTTTTTGGGTCATCAATAAATTGCTTATTTTGTACTTTTCCTTTATATTTATCTGCATATCTTCTAAGTTTTTCAGCCTGTGCTGATATCTTTAGTTTATTATTTGCAATAATGTATGATAGATCATGATCTGTTCTGATACAGCATGTTGCTTTTATCATGTCTGTCTTTTTGAGTATTTTTGTTATTCTGTTCCCTCTTCTGTACCCTTCTAACATTGACATTTCTTCTCTTAATTGCTTTATAGTTTTTTTTTGGAAACTTCACAATGGCATTTGATTTCTCCCTTTCCTTTCCTTTCCCTTACTGCCTCGTGTTTTTGTGGTAAGACTTTATCTGTTATTAATTTAGCTGCACAGTAATATATCCTATTTACTTCTGTGATATCAAATTAATTTATATGAACAGTCCTAATTACAATCCTAATTAGTGTTCACTTCTAACATGAAAAGAATCCGTCGCTGTACCATAAAGGGCTGTCCTCCAGGCTAACACCAAAGTCTTTCACCAAGCACCCGATAAAGGAATATCCAGGCTCTGAATAATCCAAAATATATTTAATAAAGTCACAATAAAATTCACAGAAATCACAGACTGACACGAACCAAAATTAAAACTGGTGATTGAGCGCGCTTTCGTCTTCACATAATAACCTTCATCAGAATCACAAATTCAATAGAAATTCAACACCTAATATATACAAGCATTGCAAGCCCTTATTGGTTAATAGATTAATTGATTGATTAATTAATTAATTCAAACCAGCTGAATACTTTGAACCTTTTGTTTAAATATCACACATACAAGTCCTTCCTTTTACATAAAATATCTTGTCGTATAAAGGTACCTTGTCATAAAGTAAATGGTTATTCTTGCCTAAATAGCATAGCATTATGTATAATATAAATATTAATATCAGAGTATTAAATGTTGTACATAAAACACTACTTATAAATTCCATTTAACTACATAGAAAATTAATTAAATAAATAAATAAATAACTACATAGATGAATGGATGGAACCATGGTGCACTTGAATACTTTAAATACATACAATATATTAAATACTATATATTAAATAAATATATGATATGTCCAATATATTAAATATTAAAATATTAAAATATTAAAATATTGTAATGTTAGAATAATTTCATTGGGAGTTATTTCATTTGGGGTTGTTTGCTAAGAGCTTCAGGGCTGGTTTGATGGAAAGGTGTTCATTCATCCCTTTGGGACCACAGGCATCTAATTTAAGCTGCCAAATTAACTCTCTATATTCTAATAGAGATTCCCAATCTCCCCCCTATCACTCTTTTTCACCTCTTCTAATACCCAAAATTTAAAGTTGGCATTTTCACATATATTAGTATGTCTAAATAGGGCATTATTATCGTTCTTTCTGGTAATATCCCTCATATGCTCATAAATACGTTTTCTAAGCTGGCGTTCCGTCTTGCCTACATAATATCCTCCACAGGTGAGACAGTAAGCAAGGTATACAACGCCCTTAGTGTAACAGGTGAAGTACCCTTTACCCCTAAGCTTACTCCCAAAACCTTTCAAAAATATCTCCTTACTACCAGAAATAAAGGAGCACTGCCCACACCTGCCACATCTGTGTGTTCCAATCTTGTTTATCACCCCCTTGTCTTTTAATAAGTTTTTCTTCTCAAATAATTTCTTAAAATTAAGATTTTTCCTGTAGGTGAATCTTAGGGGTTGTTGGAAAATTGATGAATTATTGGACATCCTTGAAAAAATTTTCCAAATTTCATGTATGCCCCTTTGTATCCACTCACATCCCTTATGATATGTAAATATCAATCTCGGAATTTCCTCTTTTTCAATACCAATATGTTTAATTTTCCTATTATTTGCCGCATCCAAATTGCCTTTTAGCAAAGGTGGATATTGGATATTACGTTTTTTCATTACCTCCCTTTTTACATTCTTAATTAATTCAATGGGATACCCCCTTTCCTTAAACAAACCTTGTATTTTATCCATTTCATGTTTGCATTCTATGTTGTCACTCGTCATCCTAGAAGCTCTGACCATTTGCCCCTTAATAATATTTCCTCTCAAATATAGGGGATGGTCACTTTGAAAGTGAACATAAGTATTGGAAAAACAACTTTTCCTATAGACCTTAGATTTATATTGCTTGTCTTCTCTATTCTTAGTTATAGTAATATCAAGGTAATTAGCATAATCAATATTATATTGATATGTAAACTCTAAAAAGTTAGTAGTCTCATGTATGTATTGTATAAATTCCTTGATCAATGCTATGTCGCCATCCCAAACAATAAAAATATCGTCCAAGAATCGAAAATACTGTTTAATGTATCTCCAAAATTGGGATTTTAATACAAATTCAAGTTCCCAGTAGAGCATAATAATGTTTGCATATATTGGGGCGCAGGCTGACCCCATAGCCACCCCCCCAATCTGATGGTCAATGTCTCCCTGGAAATAAATGAAGTTGTTTTTCAAGACCACTTCTATATATTCTAATACTAGTCTAAAGTCGGTATTACTTAGGAATTTAAACTCTATTAACATTTCCTCAAACCATTTAAGCCCAGTATTGTGGGGTATTACTGAAAAGAGATCTTTAACATCAATAGTAATAAAACCATAACTATCGTCATAAGGAATATTGTTGAATTTTTCCAAAAAATCCCATGAATCTATTAGTATATGGGGGTAATAATTATATAAAGGTTTGAGTTTATTGTCTACAAATATTGCTAGAGTCTGTGTCTTTGAACATTGGGAAGTAACAATGGGCCTAAGTGGGGGATTTTGTGCATCCTTATGTATCTTTGGTATCCCAAAAACCTCAGGGATTACTGGTTTGGGCACCTTCAAAAAATTATATAAGTCGAGGTCAATGAAACCTTGAGTCAAATTGTCATCCAAATATAGGTCAATTTTATTGTACCAAATATTCATCTCATTCCTAGATGCAATTTGATATCTATTGCCCTGATTCAAAATTTCAACCATCCTCTTTGTATAGTCCCAATGGTCCATCAAAACTACCCCACCCCCCTTGTCAGGCTTCATAATCCTAATTCTCTCATTGCCCTGTAACATTTTCAACACTTTAACTTCTTCATCCGTTAAATTCACATATTCCTTATCTACTTCATGTGATGAATAACCTTCCCTAACCATATTTAGGGTACAGGTCTCGAAATTAAAAATGTCATTATGTAGGGGTGGGTTAAAGATACTTCTTCTTTTGAGCCCTTTCCTTCTATTTACTTCTTCATTTTGAAATATAGTCTTTAAATTTAGTTTCCTGGCAAATAACTTAATGTCCAGTAATATATTCTCAATCCTAGGTTTATGTACAGGTATAAATGAAAACCCCTTGGTAAAAAGGTTAAAAAATTCAACTGTAACTTCTAAATCAGTAAAATTGTAGATATTAAAATTGTCACGTGTAAAAATCTTACATGTGTTTGTCTCCACATGTTCAAGTGCACCAAAATCCATAATGTCACATAACACTATTTCATTACTATCCTTTATTGTGTCTTTAGCTTTTGAGTGTAATTCCACCCTGGAATAATCTTCCTCACTAAAATTGTCATTTACTGTATAGGTATCCAGGTAATGTAAAGTGTCTAATTCAACCAATTCAGTTACCCCTCCTATCTGTATCTGTTCCCCCCTTGTTTCCTGTAGGAGTTGTCCCCTATTACCTCCGCATATGTGTAGGAGCGATTCCGGTTCTGGTTCCTTAACCTTTCTGATCTTCGGGGTCCCTCCCCCATTTCTTCCCCTAAAGGGTCAACCTGGTTCATTGCATCACAATCACCAATATTATTCATGTTCATATTCAAACCTTGATTCCCGTACCATGTACTATTTTCAACGGTAGTATTCCTATATTGAACGGGTGAATTTTCCCTGTTATCCTTTCCATCATATCTCAAGTTCTGATACCTAAAGGACCTCCTATTAGTTTTATTCGGGTCTACATAAGCCCTTCCTTCTTGATAATCACGTATGTCCCGATCAATTTTACTTAGTTTCCTTTTATAATTACTAAACACATTGCTGTCAACATCATGAAGTACCTTGTAGTATATTTCTTTATTCTCCTTAATGGTAAAAAGTAGGTCATTACTAATGTCTTTTTGAATTACATCTATTCTTTTTTTACTGTCAGATAGAATATCAGCATTACTACCAATCATAGCTTTTAAAATAAGAATACCACAGTCATTAAGAATATCAGAAATGGTTTTAAATAACTCACCATTTCCTCGTATGTTATTAGGGTATTTATTTAACCTAAGGCCTTTAGGCACAATTTTGCACTCTACACATTGAGTTTGAGGTACCTTTATACGACAAGATATTTTATGTAAAAGGAAGGACTTGTATGTGTGATATTTAAACAAAAGGTTCAAAGTATTCAGCTGGTTTGAATTAATTAATTAATCAATCAATTAATCTATTAACCAATAAGGGCTTGCAATGCTTGTATATATTAGGTGTTGAATTTCTATTGAATTTGTGATTCTGATGAAGGTTATTATGTGAAGACGAAAGCGCGCTCAATCACCAGTTTTAATTTTGGTGCTTGGTGAAAGACTTTGGTGTTAGCCTGGAGGACAGCCCTTTAACCGAACCTGTTACTCCTTCAGAGTGAGCTCGTACAAGCCGAACAAGTTGGCTTAGAAGTGAATTATCATTCTCCATGGGGATTCCCTCGTATCAACAACGGTTAAAAACGATGAAACTCAAACACCACGTCCCACACCAAACACTGAAAAAGATAAAAAGAATCCGTCGCTGTACCATAAAGGGCTGTCCTCCAGGCTAACACCAAAGTCTTTCACCAAGCACCCGATAAAGGAATATCCAGGCTCTGAATAATCCAAAATATATTTAATAAAGTCACAATAAAATTCACAGAAATCACAGACTGACACGAACCAAAATTAAAACTGGTGATTGAGCGCGCTTTCGTCTTCACATAATAACCTTCATCAGAATCACAAATTCAATAGAAATTCAACACCTAATATATACAAGCATTGCAAGCCCTTATTGGTTAATAGATTAATTGATTAATTAATTAATTAATTCAAACCAGCTGAATACTTTGAACCTTTTGTTTAAATATCACACATACAAGTCCTTCCTTTTACATAAAATATCTTGTCGTATAAAGGTACCTCAAACTCAATGTGTAGAGCGCAAAATTGTGCCTAAAGGCCTTAGGTTAAATAAATACCCTAATAACATACGAGGAAATGGTGAGTTATTTAAAACCATTTCTGATATTCTTAATGACTGTGGTATTCTTATTTTAAAAGCTATGATTGGTAGTAATGCTGATATTCTATCTGATAGTAAAAAAAGAATAGATGCAATTCAAAAAGAAATTAGTAATGACCTACTTTTTACCATTAAGGAGAATAAAGAAATATACTACAAGGTACTTCATGATGTTGACAGCAATGTGTTTAGTAATTATAAAAGGAAACTAAGTAAAATTGATCGACATAATGATTATCAAGAAGGAAGGGCTTATGTAGACCCGAATAAAACTAATAGGAGGTCCTTTAGGTATCAGAACTTGAGATATGAAGGAAAGGATAACAGGGAAAATTCACCCGTTCAATATAGGAATACTACCGTGGAAAATAGTACATGGTATGGGAATCAAGGTTTGAATATGAACATGAATAATAGTGGTGATTGTGATGCAATGAACCAGGTTGACCCTTTAGAGGAAGAAATGGGGGAGGGACCCCGAAGATCAGAAAGGTTAAGGAACCAGAACCGGAATCGCTCCTACACATATGCGGAGGTAATAGGGGACAACTCCTACAGGAAACAAGGGGGGAACAGATACAGATAGGAGGGGTAACTGAATTGGTTGAATTAGACACTTTACATTACCTGGATACCTATACAGTAAATGACAATTTTAGTGAGGAAGATTATTCCAGGGTGGAATTACACTCAAAAGCTAAAGACACAATAAAGGATAGTAATGAAATAGTGTTATGTGACATTATGGATTTTGGTGCACTTGAACATGGGGAGACAAACACATGTAAGATTTTTACACGTGACAATTTCAATATCTACAATTTTACTGATTTAGAAGTTACAGTTGAATTTTTTAACCTTTTTACCAAGGGGTTTTCATTTATACCTGTACATAAACCTAGGATTGAGAATATATTACTGGACATTAAGTTATTTGCCAGGAAGCTAAATTTAAAGACTATATTTCAAAATGAAGAACTAAATAGAAGGAAAGGGCTCAAAAGAAGAAGTATCTTTAACCCACCCCTACATAAAGACATTTTTAATTTCGAGACCTGTACCCTAAATATGGTTAGGGAAGGTTATTCATCACATGAAGTAGATAAGGAATATGTGAATTTAACGGATGAAGAAGTTAAAGTGTTGAAAATGTTACAGGGCAATGAGAGAATTAGGATTATGAAGCCCGACAAGGGGGGTGGGGTAGTTTTGATGGACCATTGGGACTATACAAAGAGGATGGTTGAAATTTTGAATCAGGGCAATAGATATCAAATTGCATCTAGGAATGAGATGAATATCTGGTACAATAAAATCGACCTATATTTGGATGATAATTTGACTCAAGGTTTCATTGACCTCGACTTATATAATTTTTTGAAGGTGCCCAAACCAGTAATCCCTGAGGTTTTGGGATACCAAAGATACATAAGGATGCACAAAATCCCCCACTTAGGCCCATTGTTACTTCCCAATGTTCAAAGACACAGACTCTAGCAATATTTGTAGACAATAAACTCAAACCTTTTTATAATTATTACCCCCATATACTAATAGATTCATGGGATTTTTTGGAAAAATTCAACAATATTCCTTATGACGATAGTTATGGTTTTATTACTATTGATGTTAAAGATCTCTTTTCAGTAATACCCCACAATACTGGGCTTAAATGGTTTGAGGAAATGTTAATAGAGTTTAAATTCCTAAGTAATACCGACTTTAGACTAGTATTAGAATATATAGAAGTGGTCTTGAAAAACAACTTCATTTATTTCCAGGGAGACATTTACCATCAGATTGGGGGGGGGTGGCTATGGGGTCAGCCTGTGCCCCAATATATGCAAACATTATTATGCTCTACTGGGAACTTGAATTTGTATTTAAATCCCAATTTTGGAGATACATTAAACAGTATTTTCGATTTTTGGACGATATTTTTATTGTTTGGGATGGCGATATAGCATTGATCAAGGAATTTATACAATACATACATGAGACTACTAACTTTTTAGAGTTTACATATCAATATAATATTGATTATGCTAATTACCTTGATATTACTATAACTAAGAATAGAGAAGACAAGCAATATAAATCTAAGGTTTATAGGAAAAGTTGTTTTTCCAATACTTATGTTCATTTCCAAAGTGACCATCCCCTATATTTGAGAAGAAATATTATTAAGGGGCAAATGGTCAGAGCTTCTAGGATGACGAGTGACAACATAGAATGCAAACATGAAATGGATAAAATACAAGGTTTGTTTAAGGAAAGGGGGTATCCCATTGAATTAATTAAGAATGTAAAAAGGGAGGTAATGAAAAAACGTAATACCCAATATCCACCTTTGCTAAAAGGCAATTTGGATGCGGCAAATAATAGGAAAATTAAACATATTGGTATTGAAAAAGAGGAAATTCCGAGATTGATATTTACATATCATAAGGGATGTGAGTGGATACAAAGGGGCATACATGAAATTTGGAAAATTTTTTCAAGGATGTCCAATAATTCATCAATTTTCCAACAACCCCTAAGATTCACCTACAGGAAAAATCTTAATTTTAAGAAATTATTTGAGAAGAAAAATTTATTAAAAGATATGGGGGTGATAAACAAGACTGGAACACACAGATGTGGCAGGTGTGGGCAGTGCTCCTTTATTTCTAGTAATAAGGAAATATTTTTGAAAGGGTTTGGGAGTAAGCTGAGGGGTAAAGGGTACTTCACCTGTTATACTAAGGGTGTTGTATACCTTGCTTACTGTCTCACCTGTGGAGGATATTATGTAGGCAAGACGGAACGCCAGCTTAGAAAACGTATTTATGAGCATATGAGGGATATTACCAGAAAGAACGATAATAATGCCCTATTTAGACATACTAATATATGTGAAAATGCCAACTTTAAATTTTGGGTATTAGAAGAGGTGAAAAAGAGTGATGGGGGGAGATTGAGAATCTCTATTAGAATATAGAGAGTTAATTTGGCAGTTTAAATTAGATGCCTGTGGTCCCAAAGGGATGAATGAACACCTTTCCATCAAACCAGCCCTGAAGCTCTTAGCAAACAACCCCAAATGAAATAACTCCCAATGAAATTATTCTAACATTACAATATTTTAATATTTTAATATTTTAATATTTAATATATTGGACATATCATATATTTATTTAATATATAGTATTTAATATATTGTATGTATTTAAAGTATTCAAGTGCACCATGGTTCCATCCATTCATCTATGTAGTTATTTATTTATTTATTTATTTAATTTTCTATGTAGTTAAATGGAATTTATAAGTAGTGTTTTATGTACAACATTTAATACTCTGATATTAATATTTATATTATACATAATGCTATGTTATTTAGGCAAGAATAACCATTTACTTTATGACAAGGTACCTTTATACGACAAGATATTTTATGTAAAAGGAAGGACTTGTATGTGTGATATTTAAACAAAAGGTTCAAAGTATTCAGCTGGTTTGAATTAATTAATTAATCAATCAATTAATCTATTAACCAATAAGGGCTTGCAATGCTTGTATATATTAGGTGTTGAATTTCTATTGAATTTGTGATTCTGATGAAGGTTATTATGTGAAGACGAAAGCGCGCTCAATCACCAGTTTTAATTTTGGTTCGTGTCAGTCTGTGATTTCTGTGAATTTTATCGTGACTTTATTAAATATATTTTGGATTATTCAGAGCCTGGATATTCCTTTATCGGGTGCTTGGTGAAAGACTTTGGTGTTAGCCTGGAGGACAGCCCTTTATGGTACAGCGACGGATTCTTTTCATCTTTTTCAGTGTTTGGTGTGTGACGTGGTGTTTGAGGTTCACTTCTAACATATTGGATCTTATTGACTTTCCGTAGTCTGTTTCTGTCATTGATCTTAATATATCTATCCATCTCTATTAAATCTTAGAAGGTTTCCATATTATTATTCCATACTTTTGTATGGGTTTAATGTAACTTACAAACAATGATTTCTCTATTTCTGATTTCCTAGACTTTATAAATCTTTTTATACAGCCTTTAGGTTTATAGCTATTATTAACCAACCAGTTGATAAAGAACAGAAAATCTCAGAGCTGGCTCTATCCATATACCCAGTTCCTTAAATGAATCTACAGTTTTAATCACTGTGTGCCGTATTAAATATTCCCCTTTCAATCTATGTCTCCCAAATGCCATTCGCTTAGTTTTTGATGCATTTATCAGCATATAATTATCCTGTGCCCAAATGGTCAATTTTGTCAAGTTCTTTTGCAGACATGCCCTGTCAGTAACAGGCAAAATTAGGCTAATCATGCTTAAGTTATTTGTATGCAAACTGTAGATCACCTCAATGAAAAAGATCTGAACGATACAAACTAAACAAGTATGTGCTTAAGAAAAATCCCTGTGGGACACCTTGGCTGTAACCTAGAATTGCGCCTGTCCAGGTCTTGCATCATACTCACCACGCCCTGTTTGTAAGCCATACAGCTGTCCTACTTATCAAGATTAAATTAATATCTAGCTGTTCTAATTTGTTGATCAGTGTTTTATGTATAACCTTGTAAAGTCTAAAGTTATGTCTATATAAATTACACCACAGTACAAAGTTTCATTTATAGCTGCTTTTATACTATTGAAGAGCATCATGTTACAGGTGGCTATATACCTATTTTCAACATATACATGCTGATATGTGGGTTCAAGTCCCATCCTTTCCAGTTCTGACAATAATTTATGCAGCATAACCTTTTCCATTATTTTTCTGTAATAAAAAAGTAAATGTATGACTGTGTTTGTTTTATTCCCATTTGCCTTGAAGATGAGTTTAATTAGTCTATGACTCCAATCTTGAGGAATCTCCTTATACTTAAATGGCCTCATGAATAACAAATATAATGGTACTGTAAGTTCATACGGAGGTGTTTTCAGATCATTACTAATTCTGTCTCACCTTGTGCTTTGTATATGTCCACTTTGTATAGTTCCTTTTAAATATCAGTATCCACAGTTACTTGGATGTTACTAGCACAATTTGTCGTCTTCTTTGTAAAGCCAAACTGTTTTGCATAAGATTTTGCAAATATAAAAATTAAACCACACAAATTCAGACTAGAAAAATTCAAATAAATCATGACAGGATCTGACCAGTAAGAAGTACAATGTTTAAATGGTTTCATCCAAAATCACTGTGGGACATCCTCAGAATACACCACTATCTTTAAATAGATGATTAGCAGCATGTTACTAATCTTAAACAATACAATAAGTACATAGAACCTGTTAAAATAATAAAAAAATCATATTATCAGTTAAAAAAACTGTATATGTAGACTTGAAAATAGCAGAGTATGCATTTTAAAATATCGAATTAATATAAAACACTTTATTAAAAACATCCCCATCTTAAAATAAAATCTATACTTTATCTATAATATGATTTGAGTTTAAGTAAAGAGGAAATATAAACTAATTCATTCAAGACAGGTTGTATATAAGCATTAAGAAAAAGCTGCCACAAAAGATCCCTCTTTTCTAATAATGGACTCCAAGGACTGCCTCTAGGGTGGCGAATCATTTGTTCTACCGCAAAAAATAAAAAAATATCTGTATTGAGAATTTAACTCAATATGTTTAAACAGTGCATTAAAAGATCTTTTATTATTAATGTCATATACATGCTTATATATGAGCTTCTTTAATTTTCTCTCAGTGTTGCCATTTATTCAGAGCTTTCTTCCACCTGGCTTGGACACCTGTGACTACAAGACTTGGATTGCTTTTAATACCATCTGGACCTACAAAGCTGATATAAGTATATATTTTTGCACTTGCTCTGTTTCTGTGATAATTAATACTTCTGCACTGCATTTATTGATTTAGTTAATTTATCACTGTTTTTCAGCCTGCACTTGTTAAACAAACTCCATCTGTTTGTTACTGTACTGCTCATGGGCTGTCTTAACAGTATTCTGAAAAAGTTGTTCTGAGTTTGTCAAAGTTCTCATGAGTCTGTCAAAATATTTCAAAGTTTTACAAAGTTTTTGTGTGTTGTGAACATTTCTCAGGGTTAGTGAACTTATTTTCAAGGATTCCTGATATTGCAGGAATTCTTACTTCTGTTCTAAAGCATTTGTTACTGCAATTGAGCTAAAATCCAGTTTGTTTTACATTGGAAGGGTTCCTTTGCACTCTGGTGGGAGCAAAGAGCTAAATTCAACCCATCCAAGGTGGGAACTGCTAGTTGATAGCTTATTGTGTTTTTATCTGAATGACCTGTGGTGAGCAAACATGGTTCTCCATGCTTACATATAAGCAAACCTCTCCAGTTTGAAATCCTCTATAGGAAATGCTCTCCATAGTCTCCCAATGTTCACAGCTGCTCAAAGAGCTGCCAGTTTGTGCAAAGGGTGGTACCACTGGAGGTCATCTAACAGTATACTACTAAACAGTCTCACATTGACCTATATGCGAGTCTCTCTTACTCCTTCCATTCTAGAAATTGTGTTTCCTTGCCTTACATAACATAGGCTAGATTCAGACCTGCTCAATCTAGACTGTTTGGTATCACTGTGATCTTAAACCAGCCATCTTACATTAAGAGGGCCTCCCTACATCTTTGTGGCAGAAATGTGTAGCTCGGCACCCATTTGAGTTGGGATTGCTGAAGAAAGGCTTAGTTTGGGTTTGCCTGTGTATTGCATGGGTTTGTGCTCAGTTTACCAGAGCTGCTCAAGAATTGGCAACTTTAGTCAGAGGCCTGGAGTGCTTCTGCACTAAAATCCAAGGCGTTCATTGAAAAAAATACTGAAAAATAAGTTTATTTTAAGCCAGCACTGCACTTTTTTAACTCTATTTAATTGAATGACTGCTTTATTTTTGATGTTTGTGACTAGTCTGGCTAACCCACTTCCTTGCCAAATAGCACATTCAGAAAAATCCTGCCACAATGGATGGGCAGTTTCCCATTATTTCTGCTGCCACCTTGATTGATAGGGGCATCTTGAGGCAATATAGCAATTGCCTCATGCATACTCACAACCATTTACTCTTAAAGAAAACTAACACCCTATGTGAGAGATGCAAATACACTGTGGAACTGGAGTCAATTCTCTCATGTAAAAACAAACCAGACATTAAACAGGTTGTCAGCACACATGCTTCACCTCTCATGCAAACCTCACCTCTCACATGAAATAAGGTCACAGCAAATAAACCCACATACATGGAGGTGCTCACAAAAAGCCTACAAAAAGAGCACAGACCTCCCAAATGCACACCACCCACACTCACCACTAAGCAAAAAGAAACCACTACATATATCAACACACACCCGTGTCTCAACAAATAAGCCCCTAAGGCAAAATACATCAAATGTCTTGGTCATAGGCTACTCCATTGTGAGGCACACATATATTGCCCTCACCAGATTGGATAAGAAGAAGGTCACATCAGCTGCGTATATCAGGTGCCAGGATCCAACAAATCATGCATACACTAAAGTCATTCAACAACAAGTGCTGTTATGATTCTATCATAGTCCACATTGAAGTGAATGACTTGAGACATACCTCTCTAGACTATATGAAGAAAGACATGATGGAACTCTCTCATTATGTGTCTCAGATAGGTATGTCCCTAGCCCTAAGCAGTATCCTATCCTCACCCACAACATAAACAAAAATGATTGACTTCAACAATTGGCTCAGCTTCTGGAGTTAGACCAGGGGATCCAGTATGTGTCACCCTGGGAGGATATGGTAGACAGACCTCGCTACTTTGCTTGAGATAGTCTGTACCTGTCCCCTCTAGGCTTTCGGATACTGGAAAATGCCCTTGCCTCCCCCTTAGTGCCTTTTTAAGAAATGTCAAAACAACAAATTTTTCAACACAACAAAATCTAATTGAGACAACTGCTTAATGCTAGGAGTTTAAACATGAAACTGCACTCCCTGGAAGCACTCCTTACCTTGAAGGATGCTGACATCTGTGCAGTTACCAAGACATGTTTTAAAGCTGCTGAGAGCACCCCAGCTGTGCAAGGCTGAGATGCCTTCCACACATTCAGACCCCAAAATGAGAATGAAGGAACTCAAAGGTGGAGGTGTATCCATCTTCATTAAAACCAAATACCCTTCAAGACTGGTCCAAACAGCATGACTCTCTCGAACTACTCCATATCAAATTAACTATTAGGAAAGTCCCATGCCACATCATTGCTAGCTAATAATCCCCCACCATGAACCAGGATAAGCACACTGCCTACCTCAGCACACTGGAATCTCTCACCATACAGCCCAACACCCTAATCATGGGAGATTTCAACTATTCTTCCATAGACTGGGGGAAATACACAAGCAAAAACACTCTTGCCCAGAGGTTCTTGGACTTGTTAACACAAATGCTCTGCACCCCCACTAGGGGATCTAACGTTCTGGACATGGTACTCACCAGCATGGGGGGGGGCACTGTACTTCCCCATGTGTGATGCCCTCCCTGGTTAAGTCAGACCACAAATCAGTCTTGTTTGAAGTAATTAATGGAACTTGCATTCTCACAGGTTCAAAAATGATAAAAAACTATGCAGAAATATATGCAAATGCCCTGTACAACACTTAAGCAACTGCATAAATGCTGCTGTACCTAACCGGATCAAAACCAGGTCTTCCTGTAAAAACAAGGCACCATGGTGGACTTCAAGTATAAACAGATTATATAACAAGAGGAAGAAAATGTTGTCCAAAACAAGAGGGATATCACTCTGCAGAGGAAAAGTTCCTTCCTAAGTCTAAACAAGGAAATCTGAAATCTTGTAAAGTCTTCTCAAGCAAATTACAAAACTAAAATCAGATCCCTAGCCATGGATAATGATAAGGCATTCTTTAACTATATCTGAAGTCTAAAAGAGAGTGCTCAGCTAGGTGCCTAACTGGTTTCAGATGGATTCACTCATATTACACAGGAAGATATCACCAATGTGCTAACTGACAGATTTAACGTAAACTTCACACCTTTTTCCACCTTCCATATCCCAAAGCATACCTGACACCAGTCCTCTGCCTAGTATCTCTAGAGAACATGTCATCTCTGCACTTGCCAATGCCGAAAACATGGCCTCAGTGGGACCAGATAATATTTCAGATTGTTTACTAAACAATCTAAAACATGAATTAGTGGACCCACTTGGCATTCTCTTTTATTATAGCTTGAGAACTGGCTATGTTCCTGTAGAGTGGAGAACAGCAACAGTAATCTCCCTACACAAAGGGGGGCCATCAACTGTCTCAAGGAACTACAGACCTATAATTCTAACCAACATCATCTGCAAAGCCATGGAAAGAATTATCATGGACATTATCAACAAGGACATAGGTGATCTCCAAATGCTGGATCCAACCCACTTTGGCTTCATTAAATGTAGATTGTGCTTATTAAACCTGATAGACCTCTTTGAGAATGTCACCAAGGTCATGGTGAAGGTAAGACAGTGCACACAGACAATCTTGACCTTGACAAGGCTATCGGCACAATTCCCCACTCTTTCATCATTGAGAAACTCTCCCTGATAGGGATTAACCCTTACATTACTAGATGGGTAGGTAATGGCCCACTGACAGAACACACTCTGTCAAAATTGGTGACTCCACCTCCACCAGTAGACCTGTCGCCAGTGGAGTACCACAGGCATCTGCGCTGGGCCTCTTACTGTTTGACATCTATTTCTCGGAATTCCAGGCCAAAGGAGATGACTTTTGGCTCACCAAGTTCAATGATGATTGCAAACTGGGAACAATCACTGATTCCCCCACTGATGTCAACATATCACAAGAAGGACTAACGCAAACAAATAATTAGTGCCAAAGCCATGGTCTAAAACTAAATGCGAAATAATGCATTATTATTCCCCTTGGCAAAAAGGAATTCCCTACAAATGACAATATCGACAGCACCCCCATGAATTCCAACCCAGTGGTGCAAGACTTGGGAACACAGGTTGATAGCAATCTGAACTTTGACCACCAAGTTTCCACAGTGGTAAGGAAAGCCTTTTATGCAGTGCACCTCATAAGCAAGAGCATAGCATCCAGGTCAAGGGATGTTATAACTCCACTGTAGTCAATCCTCATCAGACCACTAGTGGAGTATAATGCACCATTTAAAATGTATCTCACCAGACACAGGCAACAGCTTGAGAGACCTCAGAGGTTTCTCACTAAGAAAATACAGGAAGCAAAAACCATAATGTACATGGACAGGGTGAAACCCCTGTCACTTTTCTCTGTATCTTATAGGCTGCTGAGAGGTGACTTCTGCCTGGCCTATAGGGAAATCTCTGACTCTACCCTAATGGAAATGCTGCACATCCACAAGTCAAATGGCACAAGAGTCATTCACTCAGGGATCCCAACCTAGCTTGTGACATTAACAGAACATGCTGGAGAGACAGATACATCTCTCAGAGACTGCCACTTCTCTGGAATAGACTTCATATTCACATAAAACAGAGCTCCTCACTGACCCTATTCAAACACAACCTAGATAATTGGATGGGAGACTGCAAATTCATCCCTGAGGTGGCACCCATATCACACATGGACAGGGGTAGCTGGTGTTAATCACAGACCCGCTCTGTTCATAAATTCGTTCTGTGAACTACTCAAAAAGAATGAATGGGAATATTTGGGATTAACATGGCTAGGCTTGTAAATGTTCTAGGGCCACTAGCCTAGTAATCTCCTATGAACCTATGTATTGTAAAATGCTAGGCATTGTTGGCAAATTGCTAAATACACTATCCTATTTGTGCTACAGTTAAATTTTCTCATTATTATAATGTGGTGCTGCTGAATATTAACAACAAAAGGCTATCAATAGAAAAAGTGGTAATAGAAGTGATCACAAAATCTATAGCTTCTTATTATTTTTTTGTTTATCATTAGCAAACCTAGGTATTGTATTGGTTGCCTACAGTTTATTGGATGGGTCCATCATTTTCTCATTCTGATTTAAAAGTGGAACATATGTTCAATTTCGTCTTTTGGAAATGAGGTCATCCATAACATTATGAATTAAAGTTATGGGATAGCCCCTCTTCTTAAACATGTCAGCTAAACAATGACATTCCAAAATAAAATCATCATATAAAGGTATGCATGTTTAATTATAGCATATGTGTGTGCGCTTGCATCCTTCTGCATGTTTTTGGAATGTGTGACACAATATATATATATATATATATATATATATATATATATATATATATGCACTTGTATGTGAGGGTTTTGGTCTGTGCATATGTGGGTTGTGTGTGTGTGTGTGTGTGTGTGTGTGTGTGTGTGTGTGTGTGTGGGGGGGTCTATATTATATGAGCGAATCACACAAATTGTGAACTCTCATAATATCGAACGTACTGGACCTTGAAGTGCTTTTTCTGAGATCGAGATACAGTAAAGAATGGGGATATTTACCCTTACCTCACTGTAGTGCAATCTCGGAGTTGGAATATATATTTAGTGGGGGGTGTGAGATGCACAGCCCCCCACAATAGGAAGTTTGAGGTCTGGTATGTTTGATATTATGAGCGTTCGCAATTTGTGCGATTCGCTCATATGATATAAACCCTGTGCGTGTGTGTGTGTGTGTGTGTGTGTGTGTGTGTGTGTGTGTGTGTGTGTATTTGTATGCATGCACATTTGCATTGATGTTTTACAAGTGCATTCATAATAAGAAGGCCATGTATGTGAAGCAATATGGTAATGCTCAGTGTAAGTCATAGTGTTATGAATAAAATCATTTTATTTTTATTTAACTTTACAGTAGAGAGTCGATTATCTGAACGTCGATTATCCAAACCATCAATTATCCGAACGCAGCTTTCCAAAGTTTTTGGGTAAGAAAAATCATAAAGTCTGAATATGTAAATGTTATACATATCCACTTGTGTGTGTTTTTTGAGCTTGTAGCCCACTTGTATTTGAAAAATATTATTTACTGTCCACTGGAATCGCTGAATGGTTGAAAAGTGTATTCCCTATGTGCAACAAAAACAAGATTTTAGAATTTTTTTTTTATCTGGTTCAATGTATGTTTGATTTTTCAAACTACTCTAGGTGTCTCAATTAGTTTGGAAAATCAACTCTCTGCTGTATAAGAATGTTTATTGCAGTAGAACTTGTGAGATGTGGCTTGACATTTTGGCTCTGTCTTGGTATAGAATGAGACTTTCTTGTCATGCTTCGCTGTTAGGCTGCAGAATAGGCAGCTGTTGTCAATTTAGCTAAGAAGTAACATTTCAGGTATAAGCTATAAAAATGGGTAAAACAGTATTGTTAGAAAAATATGTATTAATGTGTGTATGCTTAATGCCAAATTAATAATCAAATGTTTTAATACGCTTTTCATTCTATTTTTCATGCACTGTGTTTTATACAAATTGAGTTTCATATGAGACTGAAAAAGATGCTTTTTGAAAACTGCAGCATGCTTTCTGAAACTTGCAAGTTGCCCTCTGACCTAGTAACTGATAGCACAGCAATATTCTTGTTTATGCCTTGTGGAAATGTACTTGAGAAGCAGGTGTTTATCTGCTAGGTCAGAAGTATATGAATGAACAATGCCTTATATTATAAATGTAATGATTCTAGACAAACAGCCTTGTCCAGAGGATGGGAACCTCTGTAGCTGCAGTAATTTAGAGATAAAGTAGACAAAGGATTATTAGAGAAATGAACTGCTAGCATTGTGCTTGATTTAGCCGTAGTATCTTGAATGTAACATAACAAGTATCTAACTGAAAGTAACCAAGGCCATGTAGTTTTCCTCAAGAAGTTTCACATAAAAATTGTTTAAATCAGCAGAAATTCATGGGAAAGATGGTCAGCAGATGATGATGAAAAGGTGGTAATCTGTTACGTCAGCATGGTAGGACAGGATTCATTTGAAAACCTATAAAAATGAATGTATTTCATGTTTCTGGTTAGACAAACTCTGTATTAGCACGTTTTTGTCTACTTGCTGCAAGATTAAAGTGCCTTAACCTGAACCTACCGTGTTTTGATCATTTTTAAAGTATATTTTTCCTTTGACAGATTGGTCCTTGGGACCGGAAACGTATCTCTCTTGCTCTAGGCCTAGGTCAGAATTGGGCCCGTGGCATGCATCCATATGGAGAAGAGGCCAAATCGGCTCTTCTGTTTTGAAAGACCTCCGACTGAATTGTCGTTCGAAAGAGGCCAGCCACTGTTTCTGATCTGGGATTGGAGGACGAGTCAACGATCCGGTGGATCAACTCACAGAGGGTCAGGTAAGGAGGAATTACCTTATTTCTGTTTTAAGATCAGGGACTAAGTACAGAACTGTTTTTTGTCAGGTAAATTTGCGTATGCAGATCAGGGACAGAAAAAGGGGTTACTGTTTTTTGTCATAGATCAGGGAAACAGAATAGGTAGACAGTTATTCTAGATAAACTGTGAAAAGGTATAGATTTGTGGTACCACGTGATAGAAAGAGTTACGTAAAAATTTACAGCTTAGCTACGACACCAATGGGAAATCAGTGCACAAAAAGTTCCTAGGACATGCCCCTAACTGAAGACGCGAAGTATATGCAATTACAGCGTACCGATAATGTTAAATATTACACCAAATGGGTGGATAAGTATAAATTTGAGGGTAATTTAGATAAACTTGCACTTATGAAACTTGTAAAACAGTTAAAAATAGACGTGAAAGGTCAATTAAAAAAGCAGAGACAGTTAGGAGTCCATCAGGCGCATAGGTGGCTTGAGGAAGCAAATCGTAGGGAGCAGAGAATTAAAAATTCAAAGACAATGTTCTTAGACAAAGAAGACAATAACCTAGTAATAGCAGCGGCCCCTCTTTCGCCCCCTCCACTTCCGTTATCAGAATATGAAGCGAGTGGACGAGCTGATCCACCTCCGCTATACCCAGCTGTCCCTGTGAAAGCACGGCCATTTGTCAGGGATCCTATCGAGACTAGGTCTCGAACACGTGACTTGAGGAGGGAGATTGAATTAAATGAATTAAATAGAGCATCACAGGCTATGAGTGAAGAAGAGATGTGTCCGCTCATAGAAGTACTGAATCCTCAAGCAGGACCGGCAGGACAAGATCCGACTCTCTTGGTTTATAGACCGTGGACACCGGAAGATATCCGGAAAGCCACGGAAGGTATTCCCCACCCAAAAGTGAATTTTAGAAAATTTTTAGAAGACTTACAGGGTATGAGATTAAGTTACCATTTAAATGGAGAGGAAGTAGAAAAAGTAGTTAGACAAATTGTGGGTCCAGATTGGCACATGATCAGTGGCGACTGGACTCCTCGTGACACACAACTTAGACCACTCCCACATACTAATGCAGAACTGGATGGCAGAGTGAAAGGTCTGACAGACCGAATCTCTGAAAAGTGGAAGCCTAGGGCTGATTGGACTTGCATTAATCAATGCATTCAACAGGAAGTTGAAACAGTTGTTAGATATTATGGTAGACTGTTAGAGTGTTTTAATAATCACTGTGGAATGCAGATACCAGAAAACCAGACACATGATTCCTCATATGAATAACAGTTAAAAAACGCATTCTTGAAGGGTAGTATAACTCCCATTAGTAGCTTTATTACGAAGCATATGGTAGATCATCAAACAAGTAGATTACAGCCATTACTTGAATATGCTAGACATGCAGAAAGACATTTTAATAGTAAAAAGAAAAAGAAAACTCAAGTATTTTCGGCAGAAGATGGGTCAGAAGAATTTGTAGTACAAACTGGGAAAAAGGGTAAGAAAAATACCCAGGGAAATAAACAATCTGACAAACGATCAGAAGATTTCATGGAAAGAAAGAAAAAGGATGAATGTTTTAAGTGCGGGAAAAAAGGACATTTTGCAAGGGATTGCAGGCTAAACAAGAAGGTGACTACAGAAAATAAGGAGGATGAGGAATGACTATATGATAGTCAGGAATCATTGGAAGAGAGTGAGCAGGGAAAGGTAAGTGAAAATGTGATAGCAGGAGTAGAGGATGTGACACAAGGGGTAGAGGATGTATATGAATACACAGACATAGAAGAAAATGAAATTTTAGACCTAGCTCTTTTGAGCTTAGAGCTTTACTTAGCAGACACAAAACCGGAAGTGACGCTTCTGGTAGAGGGGAGGGAAGTTACATTTTTGTGTGACTCAGGGGCTTCACGGACCCTGATACACTCTTCCAAGCTACCGGAAGATACAAAATCACCAGATTATATGCTAGTGAAAGCAGCCAATGGACAAATGTATCGGGAGCCACTCTCCCATGACCTAACAATAGCAGACCCCATTTCAGGGATGACTCAGAAAAGTAGTTTCTGCAAAATGCCCAGTAAATCTTTTGGGTAGAGACTTGATGCAGATATCTGGCATAGCCGTAGTTCCAACCATGCAGGGTATGGAAGCACAGTGACAAATGGACACTTTTGTAGTGCGACTGGAGGGTGAAATGTATTATTGGTACAGCCAGAACTTGGTTACGACTGGTCCAGTGGCAGTAACTGAAGAACTGATGAACGTAGCCATCAGCAAGTTCCCCTCCCTCGACATTGACAAACAGCATTTGTTGCATTGTATTCTATATTACTGTAATAGACCAGGAACTGATAAACATTATGAACAAGAATTGTTTCAGAACCATGCAAACAGGCTAGTATTGTGAAACTTGTACTGGGATGCAGAGGGAAACAGTGTAGCAAGCTGTTTATTGTCCCAGGAATTTTTAGCACTTTACAAATCTAATCAACTGCCACATGTTAGTTTAACTAAGAACAAAACTTTAAAATGGGCAGACTTAGGTGAAAAAGTCACAAGGTGGGAGAAGCCAACAGAATTAGAGCTCTCCGAACAAGGAGTACAGAAACAGAAATTGAATTGGATTACACATACACACCCAGCTGTACACTCACAGGCTAGTGAGAATAGCTGAGTATTACTCTTATTGGAAGAAGAGGAAAAAGCCTTGCGGGACATTCCAGACATTCTCTGGTCAGCAGGGAAATCAGATGTAGGACTTATACGAACTGCAGGACCAGTTACCATAACGCCAAAGTCAGCATTTAGACTCCAGAAAAGACAGTATCCCTTGAGAAAGGATGCAGAGGTAGGAATCAAGCCTATCCTAGCAGCCTTACTTAAAGAAGGAGTCTTAATAGAATCTCCTGATTCACCATGTAATACACCTTTATTTCCTGTCAAGAAAGCAAATGGGGAATGGCGTATGGTCCAAGACTTACAAGCTGTAAATAATGCAGTTATACCCAGGGCACCAACGGTGCCAGATCCACATACCTTATTGAATGATTTAAAGCCAGAACAAAAATATTTTTCAGTGGTAGACATTAGTAATGCATTTTTCTCAATACCGATACACCCTGACAGCCAATATTGGTTTGCATTTACATTTCAGGGAAAGCGGTACACATATACCAGATTATCACAGGGATATTGTGAAAGTCCAACAATATTTGCACAGGAAATGGCAAGCAACCTGGCGAGATTTATCTCACCAAAAGGTAGTCAGATTCTACTTTATGTAGACGACATTCTGCTGGCAGCCCCCACCCAGCAAGAATGCAAGGAGGACACGATAGCTTTATTACAATTTTTAGCTACTCAAGGTCACAAAGTAAGCAAAGACAAGTTACATCTTTGGAGAAAACAAGTTAAGTACTTGGGATATGTAATATCCAAAGAAGGTAGAATATTAGATGAAGACAGAAAAACAGCAATTTTACAAGCATCTAGACCAACTACCAAGAAGGAAATGATGTCCTTCCTGGGAACTACTAATTTTTGTCGGAGATGGATACCAAACTATGCTTTGGAATCTGCTCCACTGGCCGATTTAATATTTAAAAAGCCGATGGCTGCACAAGATTTATTGCAATGGACACCTGAAGCAGAAGCAGCTTTCTGTAAGCTAAAACAATTGATAGCATCATCCCTAGTTCTAGGATTACCAAACTATCACAAGCAGTTTATCCAAACTGTAGATTGTAAGCAAGGCTATATGACATCAGTATTGACACAGCAACATGGGGACAAACAACGCCCCATAGCTTACTATTCATCACAGTTAGACCCAGTGGCACGATCCTTGCCCCACTGTGTACAAGCAGTAGTTGCAGCTGCAATGGCAGTGCAGGCTTCAGCCTCAGTAGTGTTATTCCACCCTCTCACATTGACAGTGCCTCATGCAGTCGCAATTATTTTAC
The DNA here is from genome assembly GCF_019279795.1 of Protopterus annectens. Classification (NCBI taxonomy): domain Eukaryota; kingdom Metazoa; phylum Chordata; order Ceratodontiformes; family Protopteridae; genus Protopterus; species Protopterus annectens. The sequence continues at coordinate 1,604,183,828 of NC_056737.1, read as the reverse complement.
TGCAAGAAAAAGTAGCATATCTTTCTCCAGCTAGGCATCTTTCCTGTATGACCATACTATTGAGCCAACCTCATATGACAATTGAACGATGCACAACTTTGAATCCGTCAACTTTACTTCCAACCCTTGCAGATGGCAAACCACACTGCTGCCTGCAGGAGATTGAACAAAAGACATTACCTAGACAAGACCTTACGGATATTCCCTTGGATGATGCTGAGGTGACATACTATGTGGACGTCTCATGCAGGAGGGGTCCTACAGGACAGAACCTAGTGGGGTATGCAGTCTTTTCTGATACTGAAAATTTAGAAGCAAAATCTTTACCACACAACTTATCTGCACAAGCAGCAGAATTGATTGCCTTAACAAGGGCATGTACCTTAGCAAAAGGTAAGCAAGTGAACATTTATACTGACAGTCAGTATGCTTTTTCTACTGTACATGTTTTTGCTCAACAGTGGAAAAATAGAGGAATGATAACATCTACTGGTAAACCGATCAATCATGCGCAACTTATTTTAGACTTGTTAGATTCAATTCAGTTACCTAAAAAAGTGGCTATTTGCAAATGTGTAGCTCATACGAAACAACAGGATAGAATTTCAAAAGGTAATGCAAGGGCTGATACAGCTGCAAAGCAGGCAGCCTCAGCCACAGAAACTTTTCTTTTGAATGAGGAATTACAACCCTCAGAGACTTTAGATTTAGAAATGTTAAAAACAATGCAGACACTTACTACAAATATTGAGAAACAAAAGTGGATAAAACGAGGAGCAATCCTCGAAAAGGGACTGTACATCTCCAAGGAAAAGAAACCAATTTTGCCATCTAATTTGTTTAGATATGCAGCATTGTTGAGCCATGGGCAGAGCCATGTCTCAACAGGGGAGGTGGTACAGTTAGTGAATCAAGTGTTTACAACCTACGGATTTACAAATTATACAAAAAATTTTTGTGCAGCATGCCATGTTTGTAACAAGCATCATGCACAAGGGGCGTTGAAGCCTAAGCAAGGGAATTTTCCTACACCACCATATCCATTCCATACTATTTGTATGGATTTCATAGAATTAAATAAATGTGAAAATAAGAAGTATTGCCTTGTTATTATAGACATGTTTTCCAAATGGGTAGAAGCATTTCCAACTAAAAATCCAGATGCAGCTACTGTTGCAAAGGTCCTTGTTAAAGAAATTATACCCAGATTTGATATACCGGAAAAGATTTATAGTGATAACGGGACACATTTTGTGAACCAAATGATTCAGCAACTCAGTCTTTATTTTGGGATATTGTTAAAGAACCACTGCGCATATCACCTCCAATCTGCAGGGCTAGTAGAGAGGCATAATGGGGTATTGAAGAACAAACTTAGGAAGCTGATAGCAGAGACACAGAAAAACTGGGTGCACTGTTTGCTTTAGCACTGTTGAGTATGAGAACTGTTCCAAATGTGAAGGGATTAACTCCTTTTGAAACTTTGTTTGGGAGGGCATATTATACACCTCAGTGGAAACCTCTCATGTCTACAGAGCAGGATGCTGACAGTTCACTTGCAGGATATATGAGGCGATTTTTGAATAACAAACTTTTGCAGTTAAATTCTGTTTCAGATAAAGAGCAACTGAAATCGGAAGCACCAGTAGCCCTAGGCACCTGGGTCTGGGTGAAGATTGTGAAGCGGAAAAATTGGAGTTCTCCGAAGTGGGAAGGTCCGTACCAAATACTACTGTCGACACCCACTGCAGTCAAGATTGCAGAGCGAGCTTCCTGGATTCATTTGATGCACTGTAAACTGGTTAAAAACTTTGAACTGGACAAAAACTTTGTTACTGTTGCACAACAAGAACAAAATGGCCAGGTACAAAGTGAGTAGAGACATTGAGCAACCTCAGAAAACTTGTATGATTGTTTTTATTGCAATATTAATCACACTGTTCTTTTTGTTGTGGCCATTCCTTTTTCCTGACACAAAGGTTGAACTGATTAGACGTAATGAACCAAACATAGACTGGCATCCAAACTTTAACACTTATCAGGCAATTACACGTGTGTACGCAGAGACTTTTAATGTTTCCAACTGCTGGGTCTGTACGGGCATACCAACAGCATACAGGGGTTTATTAATGACTGCTATCCCCCTAGGGGTCAATGAGACCTGGGAAAATCTGGTTTTTGACACAGTTGCTATTAAAACACAAGATAAGGTAGCACTGTATTTGCCTGTGACACAAAAAAGAATTGTATGTTTCTATAAAAATGATACCATCCAAGTTGGATGGAGCAAATGCAATGTTACAGTACAGTATAAATGTTATAGAAAACCAAATGATTTGAGTGGATCTTGTAGTATAGATTATGACTCATTTTTGAAATCTATGCATAAGACTCTTGATCAGGTACAACACAATCCTGTACTTTTCAAACAGTTATCAGTAATAGATAGGAAAATGTTTCATGCAGGGCAGTCATTTCATAACAAAGTAATAACTAAGGTAGAAGACTGTTATTTTGTGTGTGGTAAAAAGGCATATAAATGGTTACCTGAGAATTGGTCTGGCAATTGTTTTTTGGGGTACCTGGTTCCGGCCATCCGACACACTGCAACTTTGCCTCAGGGGAGTATTCAAAATACTCGAGACGCAACCAAAAAGACTGTTAAGAAACCTGAGAATCCAGTGGGATGAATTGAAGCAGGGTGGAAAGACCATCGTAATGTGGGAACCAAACTTGTGCACATGGACTAATGCTGTTATATCCTGGGCAGGTATATCAACCATGTATGGCGGAGTTAAATTAATATGGGAGCTGCAAAAACTGTCCAAAGTTCTCAAAATAATGAGTAATGCGACTTTTTCTGCCCTTGAACTGATAACTGATGAACTGAATGCCATGAGAACTGTAGTGCTCCAAAACCGAATGACTCTTGACTTCACCCTAGCGGCGAGAGGTGGAACTTGCTCTTTAATCAAAGAAGAATGCTGTGTGTTCATTCCTGACCATCAGCATGAGATTAATGACCATCTCGAGGTGATTCAGCAAGTGTCGGCCATGACCAAACCAGGCCCAAACCCTCTGACAGATTTTTTCCAGAATGCCTTTGGGGGGTGGGGCTCCATTTTTATGAACATATTGATTGCTATTGGGGTAGGATTACTCCTTATAGAAGTTTGTATTTGTTGCGGAATCCCCTGCATGAAGAGATTAATTAAAGAATTCATAGATATAGCTGTATCTGAGACTATGTATCAAAGTACTGAATATGAAGAGCTGCTAGAATGCGAAACACTTTCATAAAAGTTTAAACTGAATGACTTTCTTAACTGCAAATCCTGAATGGAAGAGGTTAGGAAAAGAAGCAAGCTGTTTATTCTTTTTTTGAAAATAGAATAAAAAGTATTAACAGGAGGGAAATGTTAGAAAAATATGTATTAATGTGTATGCTTAATGCCAAATTAATAATCAAGTGTTTTTAATACGCTTTTCATTCTATTTTTCATGCACTGTATTTTATACAAATTGAGTTTCATATGAGACTGAAAAAGATGCTTTTTGAAAACTGCAGCATGCTTTCTGAAACTTGCAAGTTGCCCTCTGACCTAGTAACTGCTAGCACAGCAATATTCTTGTTTATGCCTTGTGGAAATGTACTTGAGAAGCAGGTGTTTATCTGCTAAGTCAGAAGTATATGAATGAACAATGCCTTATATTATAAATGTAATGATTCTAGACAAACAGCCTTGTCCAGAGGATGGGAACCTCTGCAGCTGCAGTAATTTAGAGATAAAGTAGACAAAGGATTATTAGAGAAATGAACTGCTAGCATTGTGCTTGATTTAGCTGTAGTATCTTGAATATAACATAACAAGTATCTAACTGAAAGTAACCAAGGCCATGTTGTTTTCCTCAAGAAGTTTCACATAAAAATTGTTTAAATCAGCAGAAATTCATGGGAAGGATGATCAGCAGATGATGATGAAAAGGTGGTAATCTGTTACGTCAGCATGGTAGGACAGGATTAATTTGAAAACCTATAAAAATGAATGTATTTCCTGTTTCTGGTTAGACAAACTCTGTATTAGCACGTTTTTGTCTACTTGCTGCAAGATTAAAGTGCCTTAACCTGAACCTACCGTGTTTTGATCATTTTTAAAGTATATTTTTCCTTTGACAAGTATATAATCAAAAAAAAGCACCAACATTGCGAGTCCTCAGTAATAGTTTAATTGAATATTGTTAACCGCTTTCAACAAGTATGACTTCCTCAGAACAAAAAGACAATTAAATAGACAAGTTTAAATACACAATACCAATTGGCCATTGGTTCAAATCTACCCAATGTTGTTCGAAGAGAATTTGTTACTCATGAATATTTAAACAACCAAAATGCCCAAAGCTAAAACAGTATTTGCAAAAAAATAAAATCATTTGTTCAACAACACATTTGCTATAAAGAAAAACTTTTTACATGTATTATATGTCCCACCTTGTAGAAAAATGTAGGTATATAAGTATGGGTATATGTATTGTCTAAGGAAATCTCTCTAGAAACTCTCTCTCTCTAGAAACATGTCCTTTAAGCATTTCATCATCACATCACACATCCAACTATGTCATCCTGGCTATTCTGATAGCCTGACCCTTTTTAATACTAATACTTTTTTGATAGCTAATGAAATGTGGCTATTGAAATGTAGATAAAAAAATAATAAAAAAATAAATGGATAATAAAGGTGGACTCAGAGTTTTGTGTAACTCCTAGAGACAAATAAATTATTTATTTTATTTAATGTGGACAATTATTCCTTATGTTCTAAAAATGAGATTCACATCTCATATCGTAGGTTGGACAGTTATTTGTATGAATACCTTATGGATCAGGGGATATCAAAAAATGATTATGAATTTCTTTTGAATAAACACCCCAAGATTCTGGTTCTTTTTGGTATACCTAAGATACATACGAACCTGGAAAAACCACCCTTTAGGCCGATTGTAGCAACTGCAGGCTCCAAAACACATAATTTGGCAGTATATATTGATAAGAAATTAAAACACATTATGAGAAAAATTTCCCCACTTACTAAAGGATTCATGGGATTTCCTTGGGCAAATAAAAGAGAATTGTGGGTTCCTGAATGTCTACTTTTAACTATAGATGTCCAGGACTTATTTTCATGCATTCCTAAACAAGAAGGGTTGTGGTTTTTTGAAGAGGTACTTTTTACTCATTCATCTTCCACTACAGATGAAATTCTGTTGATATGTGAACTCATGAATCTTATATTAGAAAACAACTATATATACTTTGGGGGGAATATTTTCAGCAATTAAAAGGAGTTGCCATGGTAGCAGCTTGTGCTCCCTTGTATGCAAACTTGGTCCTCTTGGAATGGGAAACTAAACATGTTTTTCAAAGCGAGTTTTTCCTATCGAATATTATATTTTACGGTATATTTTTGGATGATATTTTTATATTATGGAAAGGGGGGTCAGACCAAATACCTGCATTCATTCATTATCTAAATGAAACTACAGATTTTTTGAAATTCACCTTTCAGTTTCATGAATAAGAGATTAACTTTTTGGATACTAAGATAATTAAAGCCCAGGACAAATATATTTCCAAAATCTACCAGAAGAATACTTTTTGCAACAGCTGTCTACATTTCAATAGCCATCACCCTATTTTCCAGAAAAAAAAAGTATTATCAAAGTTCAGGCTATCAGAATAGCCAGGATGACATCGTTGAGAAGTGATGTGATTAGTGAGTTTGAATACTTAAAGGACATGTTTCTAGAGAGAGGTTACCCTGGCTATTTCATAGACCCAATACTTTCAGATGTTCTTGATAAATGGGGTAATATATATACACCTTTACTGGGTGGAGGTGATGATCATAATGACAATTTAATGAAGGGTTCAGAAGTCAAGAACCAAACTGATTTTCAACAAGCTTGTGTGATACAGTACAGCCCCTTATATTCTCAGATTAAGGGAATATTCATAAAAAATTGGAACATCTTTAAAACTAACAGTGAGATATTTTGAATATTGGGTGACAAACCTATATTTTCTACAAAGGTAGGACCAAATTTAAAATCACTATTAGAGAGGGGCAGTACTTCAATAGGGATGCAAGTGAAAAAGGATGGAAGTAAACCCTGTGGCAGATGTTCTTATTGTTCCTACACATTAGAAGATAGTTCTATTACAATTGACAATCATAACAAAAGTTATGTTTTCCTAAAAAGTGGTAACTGTTCCTCTAGCAAATTGGTATACATAGCTAAATGTAACACCTGTTCCTCGTTCTATGTAGGCAAGACGGAGAGATTATTTAAGACCAGGATATATGAATACCTATACGATATTAAAAACAAAAATAAACTAATGCTCTATACAAACACAGCACTTTATGTACGAATTTTGCCATCCCTGATTTTGTATTTTTTGAAGTGAGAGGTGATGATTGGCAAAATGCACTACATAAGAAGGAACTTTTGTGGCAGTTAAGGTTGGCTGCAGATTTTCCACCAGGACTAAATGAACATGTAACAATACTGCCTATTTTAAAAGAAAAGGCAGATTTAGTTTAACAGTATTATACTTTGTAATATCTGTTGTAAGCAAATCAGTTTGAAATTTGGTTTATTTTATATGCATTTACCTTTGGAGTAATTTTTAAGGGAAATATTTACATACAATAAATATTTCTATGCCATTTTAGCTTACAAGATTTTGTATATTTAGCAAGTAATATCCAATAGGTAGTTTTTAACTTATCTGTATTCAGTTTGAAGAATTTTACAAGTAATAGAGTAGTGAGCTTTTTGAAATGTTGTTGATTACTAGTAATAACATGTGTATGCTCAAAAGTTTTCTTTATAGCAAATGTGTTGTTGAACAAATGATTTTATTCTTTGCAAATACTGTTTTAGCTTTGGGCATTTTGGTTGTTTAAATATTAATGAGTAACAAGTTCTCTTCGAACAACATTGGGTAGATTTGAACCAATGGCCAATTAGTAGTGTGTATTTAAACTTGTCTATTTAATTGTCTTTTTGTTCTGAGGAAGTCATACTTGTTGATGAAAGCGCTTAACAATATTCAGTTAAACTATTACTGAGGACTCGCAACATTGGTGCTTTTGTTTGGTTATCTAGTTTTTGTTGGAGCACTATTTGCACCATTTATTTGGACTTAATGGATAAAACAGTCCTTAGATCAACAAAAGGAACAATGTGCAACATAAAAGCATAGGAGTAGTGAAGAAAATGGGTGACAAAGCCTGTTACTGAACAGATATATCCCACAGTTAGGAAGGATGGTAAGTATGTAAAATAAATTGCAGAGCAGTGAAAATATTATCTTTTTTTCCTTTTCTGGTTTTCTGCAGGTGAGGAATCTGGTTAAATACAGCCAGAAATACATTTATATCCAAAATAACAATCACAACTGTAACAACATGATATAAAAGTGACAGTACATAGCACAATGTGCCCAGTGGTGCTTTAAATCTGAATTTCTCTTTAACACGTTGAAGCTTCTCACTTTGGAGAAACGTATTTGAGGAGTATCACTCAGAAATGCTAAAGTGCTCTTATACTGTTTATTGTAGAGTGTGTTATCTGTGGTCGTGTGTGTTTTGCAAAATGTCCGCACCCAGTACACATCCAACTGTCAACTGTACAGGGCTCACTGTGTTTGTGTGTGTTTTGCAAAAGTTCAGCATCTAGTACACATCCAAATGTCCACTGTACAGGGCCCACTGTTGTTATATACAGCTTAAGGGCTGTGGCCACTCTGCAGCCCTAAAAACTATGTGCCATGTGAAATAGCTACAAATGGATACAAAAGAGAAGAGGTGTTCTAATCATGTGATACCATTCCCCACTCATAAACAAATGCATCTAGGCATCAACCCTCTTGGTTTTAGAATATTTTTCATGAGACCCACAGTATGAAGATAGCAGTCACTTTTGTACTCTAATATATACAATGCCGTATCACAGAAGCTGGTCATGGGTCCCCTCATGTTTGTCATGTATGCCTCTGACATCCAGAGCAACACAAAGGAACCCTGGCATGAAAGAGGAATAGGTGGTTATATACAGCTTAAGGGATGTATGCACAGACAAACTATATATCCACTGCCTGAACCATCATCAGCCGCAGCCCTTTTATCCCTTTGCAACATGGGTATTGACTCAGCTGCCACCACCTCTCTTTGTTAAATGCCACTCTTCTACCTTCTTTGACAGTAATGCCTGACTGTCTCAAGTCTTTTTGTCATATGATCAATCCATCTGTTGGACTGATGTTGTCTTTTCCCTTATCTTCTTCCTGTCTCAAATAAATCTTCAGTGGTAGCACACCTGGGTGTGTGTGTGTGAAGGGGGCAACTCCCCTGGGTGCAAAGTGTTAAGTGGTTTACCTTTATATCTGCATATTGCACAAGGACGAACAGCAGTTTTCTGAAAGGCAGTTTGCAAAGTTTGCAAACACCGAAATGAAAAAGGTTTGAATGTGCAATGAGCAAATGCACAGTGAGATTCGCTTATTGCACATTCGACATACTGGGGCAGATTGCACTATAGTGGGGATCGGAAAATGGTTCTTTTCCCCACTGTAATGCAATATTGGAGTTAGAATAATAAAATGGGAAGGTGTGGGGGGTGCAGGGGGACTTGACCCATGCATTACACTTTATCTAATTTTTTTTCAACATTAATCTTCCAAAATCAGCGAATCGGCTTTTCGATTTGCTGATTTTCGAACATTTACAACTGTCGCTATTGTAAGTTTTGTGATTACAATTCGCTCATATAAGCAATTGCACCACTGTGTTTCACTATTATGAAGGTAAACCATGTTAAGTGGCATGATCGGCCAGCTGATCCATAATCCATATGATGACTATAATGCATACCGACTTTTACAAGATGGTATTGCATTTGTGGTCAAATCTGAGTGCTGTATAGCACTCTATGTATGACCTGCTATATTGTAGCAATCAGTTTGCTATAGATTAAAAGTAAAAAACTAGTAATGCCTGAGCACTGTAGTGCTTCATGTTGGGTATAAACTATAGTAACTGCTTGCTACAAGCAGTTTACTACAGTTTAAAATATTTTTTTTCTTTTTTACTGAAATGTGAGGAAGGTGGGTCAGAGGCAGGGGCTAGAAATGGGACCTGATTGACTTTTGCATTTCAGGTGCCCCAGATACTTGATCACAGACTTTTTTCTGCTCTTTTATTGAAGAACTAGGGCAGGGAGGGGGCACATATCTGGCTACTTGGAGGGCTGTGAGGACTGGGAATTCAGGAAGTCAATTGACTTCCTGCAGATGTCCTTTTTCTCTGTTCTTCACTTAAAAAACTGGGGGGCGGCTAGTCCATGGGACTGGCACATGGCACTAGTTTTACCAGCTGCACCTCTGTTTTACACCAAATCTTCTTTTGATTTCCTGCATATGTGTCTGAACAACTGAAATCTGTTCTTTTTGATATCTGCAGCTGAAGATACTTTGGCTTTTGATATGAGATCATCTCATCTGTTCCATGCTGTGCATCCTTTTACCAGTCTCATGCAGTTTATCTCCATCATCTGTGGTTTCCTCAACTACTCTGTGTACACTGCCCAAGTTTCTGTGCCAAACAGAAGTATTGGTTTCACCACTGTTTTGTATACCTTACTTTTCAGATGCTTTGACATTCTTCTGTCACACACTACCCTGGCAGTCCTCCCCTGTTTCTAGCTTTGACCTCTTAATTCAGACTTCTTTTCTCCTCAACCATCCATCCCAGCTACCTGAAGCTGTTAATCTAGTCCATTGTTTTCCCTTCTGTTTCAGTTTCAACTCCTTCTACTTCCCCCGTTTGCTGCCGTGCTAATTGTCTTATCTGTCATATGATTCATCCCATGTGCCTTCAGTTTTGCATTCCATTCCTCATTCATTCATTTGCCAAAGTTCTTTTTCAGAGTCTGCTTGTAATATCACATGATCTACATATTGTAGCTTTGTTGATCTGTTCCTCCTGACGTGTTTGCTAATGTAGTACAACTCCAGCATGAACAGTGGTGGGCTCAGATTTGATCCCTGATGCTCACCCATTGCCACTGAGAATCCTTTTGTAAATATGAACATTGTTCAGGCTAGCGTCATTGGATACTTGTATATAACCTGCACTAATGTTACCACTGTTTCTGGGACTTTGAGCCATAGCAGAACTGCCCTAATCAGCTTCTTAGTTACCTTGACATATGTTTTTCTCCACTAGGCTACTGTCTTTGTTCCTACTCATTCCAAAATTTTCTTTTCAGTTTACTGTTACAGACAGTTATTACACTCACTAATCCCCTATTTCCTAGTGTACAGACTAGTGGCAGAGTTAATATCTCTAAGAATACCACTATCAAACTTCTGTCCTGACAGCACTCTGTTAACTCCCAGGCCTTGCATATTATCACATTAGCTGAATCCTCTGTAAGTCTTTTTCTTTTTACATTCAACACAATATGCATTTATCCCTAGCTTTTGATATTCTTACAAAAAACAGTGCACCAGGGTGACACACAATAGCGTTTAATAGTACAAAAATAAAAAACTGAACAGAGGTAAGGGCTTTCACAACAGTAGTTGCTTCATCGTCTGAAAGGAAAGTGCTTACCTCTGTTCATTTTTTTATTTTTGTACTATTAAACGCTATTGTGTGTCACCCTGGTGCACTGGTTTTTTTTTTATTTATTCTCATTTTTTGCACCTTGGTCTTACCCACAGCCGTTTCTTTGTTTGCTTTTTGGTATTCTTCTTTGCTGCTTCTTCCCACATCAGACTATGTATAAAGTCTTCACAGTGGTTTCAGTGTAACCTGGTCTGTCCTGTCTCCCTTGCCTAGACTCCTAATTGCCTTGATGTTCAATCAATAAAGCCTTCTCCTCTGTCCCCACAGTGGCTCTAATATTCTTCAGTTCCTGCCGCATATCACCTATTTTCCTATCTGCAGCCTTTTCCACTCTAGGTTCATAGGCTGTTACTGTGCTAATGACCACTAGGGCCTTTACAGCCTAACTAGGCACCCCAAACCATTTGGGTCCTGAGTATCCTGGGTGTCCATATGGGGGTGTAAGTTAGTAGGGAATTAACTAAGATTTGTAGGGGAGTGTTAGAATAATAATTTTTATATTGATTGCCTCTGTCGATAGGCCTCTAGGCCTTCTCTCTGTCTGCATTGGTTATTTTCTTATAGGTTCATAGGTTCATAGGTTCATAGGTTCATACTAGGCTATCTGCCCAAGGGCATTTATAAGCCTAGCCCATAGTTATGTGGCTTTCGCCACCTCTTTAGTTTGAATAAAAACTATGCCTATCATTTTTCTGTGCCTCTGTCAAGCAGTGACACTGAAGTAATCACTGGGGTATATCTGCGATCTCCCATCCATTGGTCAAGATTCCTCTTGAACAAGGCCAGCGAGGTGCTCTGCCTCACATGTACCGGGATTTTGTTCCACAGCATAGGGAGTCTCTGGGTGATGAATCTGTCCCTCCAGCACATTCTATTTATAACCGTGTCAAGGTTTAAGTCTCCGCCCTTGTGGTTCTGAGGGATCTAGATTTTTGAGGTGAAGCATATTCATCAAATCTGGGTTTGACATGGCCTTATATGTCAGGCACAGGTCACCTCTGAGCAAGCGGTATGAGACTGAATAGAGCTGGAGTTCTTTCAGTCGGGCAGCATAAGACATATTTTTGAGACCCTTTATCCTTTTGGTGAGGAACTTTTGGGGCCTTTCAAGCTGCAGCAGGTGTCTGGTCAGATACATTCGAACGGGCATTGTACTCAATCATAGGTCTAATGAGTGATGAGTACAGGGGGATGATGACCTCCCTTGATCTAGATGTGAATCCCTTCATGATCAGGTGGGCGATATAGAAGGTTTTCCTAACTACTTTAGCAACATGAGTGTCAAACGAAAGGCTACTGTCAACTTGGGTCCCCAGATCCCTGATGACTTTTTCTATGCTCAGTGGATTGCCACCTATATGGTAGCTAGGGGTAACCTTGTTTTTCCCGAAGGGTATGACTATGCATTTTTTGGCGTTTAACTTCAGGCCATGGCTCTGGCACCAGTTATCCATTTCTGTGAGGCCCTTCTGGAGGATATCTGTGTCAGATGTGTTTTCGACTATGGCGCCCAGTTTGCAGTCATCTGCAAACTTTGTCAGCCATAACCCTCCTGTGTTTGCTTGTACTTCAGAAAAGTAGATGCCGAACAAGAGTGGACCCAGGACTGAGCCCTGTGGGACACCACTTGTGACAGGCTTTGAGTCTGACATGGCTCCAGCAACTCTGACCCTGTGGGTTCTGTCACTTAGCCAGTTTGCAACCCATCTTGTGATGTATGGGTTTACATTCAAGCTGATGAGTTTTTCGATGATACCTGAGTGGGTATTGTGTGAAGGCCTTTGCCAGGTCGAGGTAGGCTGTATGGACTGCCTTTCCTCATCAATGGCCTTGGTGACTGTCTCAAAAAGTCAACCAAGTTTAAGAGGCAGGATCTGCCTTTGACAAAGCCAAACTGGGTTGGATCCAAAGTCTGCAAGTTCCCTATGCCTTTATTTATGAGTTCCATTATGATCCTCTCCATGGCTTTGCAGATAAGGCTTGTCAAGCTAATGGGCGGTAATTTCCAGGGTCTGTGGAGGCACCGCCTTATGAAGTGGGACCACAGTCGCCGTGCGCCACTCCTTGGGTACGTATCCTGAGGTGAGGCTAAGATTAAACAGCTGTCCTAACTGTGGGTTTAATTCCTCATTGAGTTCATGAAGCACACAGCCGGGGACACCATCCGGTCCCATGGATGCTGTGTTTTTGCCTTAGTGAGGGCAGTTCTCACCTGGGCGTTGGAGATGTTTGGGGGGCTACAATCCTCTGGAATAGATATCTCTCCTTTTGGGGAGGGCAAAAGTTTGCACTGAACCTGTCAGCCAGTATGTTAGCAATGTGTGTAGGCTCAGTAATTTTCACATCATTTTGAACTAATTCTGAGCATATCTGGGAGTTTCCTCCTAGGTTTCTAACATAGCTAAAGAAGGCCTTATGATTGTCTTTAGAGTCCTTGGCGATTTTCTCTCAAAATTTGCCTTGGATGATTTTATGAGAACTCTTAGTTTTTTTACTTATAATGATCAAAGGTGTCTTACCTTTCAAGGATTTTGCTCTATCTTGTAGTAGCTTCCTCCTTTTGTTGTAGAGCTTGTTTATGGCTGGGGTCCACCAGACTGGACACTTGCCTTTGGTACAGAGAGTCTTAGTTTTGTTTGGGATTGCCTGATCCATGCAGTCCTGTAGGTGCTGGTAGAGGGCATTTGTAAGTGATTCAGTGGTTTGAGTAATGTTTACCACTGGCTCAGGGGCCTTAAAGGAGACCACACTAGTTTTTAGAAGTGTGAAATCGGCTTTTGAGAAGTTTTCACTGTGGTCTTTTTTGTTTCAGGTGGGGCGGGATGAGGACCTCCAGCGAGATTAGTTTATGATCTGATCTCACCAGTGAGGGGTATACTTCGGTGTTGAACATTTTGATCCCATGTTCGTGATGATGAGATCAAGTATGTTTTCTCCTCTTGTGGGGATGGTGACTAGTTTTCCATGGCATTTGAGTTTATGAACTCCAGGAATCTTTGGGTTAGAGTGTTTGGGCTTGAGTAGTGTTCCCAGTCTATATTAGGGTAGTTGAAGTCACCTAGTATGATGGTGTTTGGAGATACATTTATCCCCTCCAATGTTTTCAGGAAGGCCATGTGAGGTTCCTGAGTTTGAGAGGGTGGCCTGTAACATGCTACAAATTGCAGAGCAGTCTTGCCTATGGTTAATTGCACCTGGATTGTCTCCGATGCATCGTGCGTTGCCACCAACCTTGAGGTGTGGGTGTCCTTTATGAATATGGACACCCCCCCCTCCTTTCTTGGTGTTGTCCGGATTTTGGGGCGGAACGCATGATATGAGGTGAAACCTGTTAGTGCTGGGGTGCTCTCAGGAGCCTTGAACCAGGTTTCTGTCACAGCACAGACATCGATGTTCTCCATATTGAGAAGGGCCTGAGTGCGTGCATCTTGAGAGTGAGACTTCTGGCATTGAGCAGCATTACCCTTAGTTTTTTCCTTTTTGGTGTTCTAGGGTGGTAGGTTTAGAATTTGAGCCTCTGCCTAAAAAGGCACTATGGGGTGGCAAGAGCCTTTGCCAATATCCGGAAGCCCAGGGGTGACAGGTGCAAGCCGTCCCTTGTGAAGCAGCGTGTTTCACTATTATGAAGGTAAACCATGTTAAGCGGCATGATCGGCCAACTGATCCATAATCCATATGATGACTATAATGCATACCAACTTTTACAAGATGGTATTGCATTTGTGGTCAAATCTGAGTGCTGTGTAGCACTCTATGTATGACCTGCAATATTGTAGCAATCAGTTTGCTATAGTTTAAAAGTAAAAAACTAGTAATGCCTGAGCATTGTAGTGCTCCATGTTGGGTATAAACTATAGTAACTGCTTGCTACAAGCAGTTTACTACAGTTTAAAATATTTTTTTCTTTTTTACTGAAATGTGAGGAAGGTGGGTCAGAGGCAGGGGCTAGAAATGGGACCTGATTGACTTTTGCATTTCAAGTGCCCCAGATACTTGATCACAGACTTTTTTCTGCTCTTTCATTGAAGAACTAGGCCAGGGAGGGGGCACATATCTGGCTACTTGGAGGGCTGTGAGGACTGGGAATTCAGGAAGTCAATTGACTTCCTGCAGATGTCCTTTTTTTCTGTTCTTCACTTAAAAAGCTTGGGGGGGGGCTAGTCCATGGGACTAGCACATGGCACTAGTTTTACCAGCTGCACCTCTGTTTTACACCAAATCTTCTTTTGATTTCCTGCATATGTGTCTGAACAACTGAAATCTGTTCTTTTTGATATCTGCAGCTGAAGATACTTTGGCTTTTGATATGAGATCATCTCATATTTTCCATGCTGTGCATCCTTTTACCAGTCTCATGCAGTTTATCTCCATCACCTGTGGTTTCCTCAACTACTCTGTGTACACTGCCCAAGTTTCTGTGCCAAACAAAAGTATTGGTTTCACCACTGTTTTGTATACCTTACTTTTCAGATGCTTTGACATTCTTCTGTCACACACTACCCTGGCAGTCCTCCCCTGTTTCTAGCTTTGACCTCTTAATTCAGACTTCTTTTCTCCTCAACCATCCATTCCAGCTACCTGAAGCTGTTAATCTAGTCCATTGTTTTCCCTTCTGTTTCAGTTTCAACTCCTTCTACTTCCCCCATTTGCTGCCATGCTAATTGTCTTATCTGTCATATGATTCATCCCATGTGCCTTCAGTTTTGCACTCCATTCCTCATTTATTCATTTGCCAAAGTTCTTTTTCAGAGTCTGCTTGTAATATCACATGATCTACATATTGTAGCTTTGTTGATCTGTTCCCCCTGACGTGTTTGCTAATGTAGTACAACTCCAGCATGAACAGTGGTGGGTTCAGATGTGTTCCCTGATGCTCACCCATTGCCACTGAGAATCCTTTTGTAAATATGAACATTGTTCAGGCTAGCGTCATTGGATACTTGTATATAACCTGCACTAATGTTACCACTGTTTCTGGGACTTTGAGCCATAGCAGAACTGCCCTAATCAGCTTCTTAGTTACCTTGACATATGTTTTTCTCCACTAGGCTACTGTCTATGTTCCTACCCATTCCAAACTTTTCTTTTCAGTTTACTGTTACAGACAGTTATTATACTCACTAATCCTCTATTTCCTAGTGTACAGACTAGTGGCAGAGTTAATATCTCTAAGAATACCACTATCAAACTTCTGTCCTGACAGCACTCTGTTAACTCCCAGGCCTTGCATATTATCACATTAGCTGAATCCTCTGTAAGTCTTTTTCTTTTTACATTCAACACAATATGCATTTATCCCTAGCTTTTGATATTCTTACAAAAAAACAGTGCACCAGGGTGACACACAATAGCGTTTAATAGTACAAAAATAAAAAACTGAACAGAGGTAAGTGCTTTCACAACAGTAGTTGCTTCATGGTCTGAAAGGAAAGCGCTTACCTCTGTTCAGTTTTTTATTTTTGTACTATTAAACGCTATTGTGTGTCACCCTGGTGCACTGTTTTTTTTGTATTTATTCTCATTTTTTGCACCTTGGTCTTACCCACAGCCGTTTCTTTGTTTGCTTTTGGTATTCTTCTTTGCTGCTTCTTCCCACATCAGACTAGTATAAAGTCTTCACAGTGGTTTCAGTGTAACCTGCTCTGTCCTGTCTCCCTTGCCTAGACTCCTAATTGCCTTGATGTTCAATCAATAACGCCTTCTCCTCTGTCCCCACAGTGGCTCTAATATTCTTCAGTTCCTGCCGCATATCACCTATTTTCCTATCTGCAGCCTTTTCCACTCTAGGTTCATAGGCTGTTACTGTGCTAATGACCACTAGGGCCCTTACAGCCTAACTAGGCACCCCAAACCATTTGGGTCCTGAGTATCCTGGGTGTCCATATGGGGGTGTAAGTTAGTAGGGAATTAACTAAGATTTGTAGGTGAGTGTTAGAATAATAATTTTTATATTGACTGCCTCTGTCGATAGGCCTTTAGGCCTTCTCTCTGTCTGCTCTGGTTATTATCTTTTATTTGTTGAAGCTGATCCATTTCCCATCTATACTGTACTCTTCCTCTATGATCTTCATAATGTTCTGTCTGTTTTTGTGCTCTGTCTTGCCTATCTAGCTGAGAACCCTCCCTGCCCATTTCCTTCCTACTTTTCCTATAGCATGTTGTCACCTGCTTGGTCACCATTATCATCAGTTACTCTATCTGTTGCCTTTCTATCTCAGATTCTTTCTCCATTTCCTCTCTTCAATGACTACATCTCCTGCTTTCTGCCTTTAGCTTAATCTGTGCCACAGTTCTTACCTGTACTTCTGTTGCACAGTTTGTCAACATTCTCTGTCTTTTAACCACCCCCCATCTTTTTTCATCCCCATCCTTTCAACTGTCTCCTGTTGCCTCCTCCTCTTCCTGGCCAGTCATACCTTTCAACCTCCAGAAGACAGAATCAGAAACAAAGGCCCTAAATATTAGGGACATTTGACTGAAATCAAAACAACTAATCAGCATCAAATGTGCATTTTAATGGACAAGGTAGATAGAGTTACAGAGACAAGTAGGGCATAATTAAATTTTACTTTTATTATGGGACCTTGTACAAAAATAGATAACCATTTGAAATGATGGGATCTCCTAGAGCAAGTCTCAAAACATGGAGACTGAATGGCAGAAAGAATGGACTTTCATATATTATGTGTGAGATGCCATTTCTCAGAATATTCCATTTTCTTTGAGGTATGGCGATCTCAGTGCTGGTATATATAAGTTTGGGGTGCATGGCAGCTTCTGCTCCTACAAAAAGAAGTTTAAAGAGAAGAGTGATTTTCGAGATTTGTTCTTCTCCTATGTTTTCAGTCTTTTTTTTTTTTTGGCTTGTCAGCACTTGGCATTTCGAAGGCTGGCATTTCAATAGGGAGCCACAGAAGCGCATGTTACAAGCAAAGGGGACAGTAAAAAAAAAACTGTTACAGTGGTAAAAAATCAACTGTAATTATCCCAGAATTACTACCTAAATACCTCCGTAGTAAGAGCTTTCTCTCACAGCTTTAGGATATGGACTTTAATCCTGACTTCTAATCACCGTCTGTGTGGAGTTTGCATTTTCTTCAGTGTTTGTGGGGGTTGCCTCTGTGTAATTTGATTTCCTCCCACTTTTGTAAAACAAGGTAGTGGAGTGATTACACTAATTTATCCATATGTATTTGTATTTATCCATGCCTTTCCAGCCCAGGTCATGTCTGAAAAGAGTCTGGATCAGCCCACTTAACTGGTAAACAAATTTGCAGTAGCACATATTTTGTTACCCCAAAAGCAAAACCTTTCTTTAACAACACATAAATTAAAATGACTGCAATGTCAGATAATGGTCTATATCAAGAAACGTTCTGTTTAAAATTGTTGTCAGTCAAACATGCTATGGTAACCATACAAAGCAAAACACAGTAGAAACCTGACTAACGAAACTATTATAACCACAATAATTAGTCCACAAATAACAGAAGTATACCAGAACCACGAGCACTGCACTTATTACTGTTTATCACCCTTTCATGTTCAAGCATATGGAAACTGTAACAGAAAGGATCTGGTATGTATGGCAAGATGTACAAAATGTCCTTCTTTTTATGTAGGGAAAAAACAATCAAAGATTTAAATATCAGATTGCTAGCCAAATATCAGAAGTAAAAAGAAAGACAGACCCGTGGATTCATTAAACTCCATGCAGGAATAGTGCTATTGCTGCATGGACCAGATCGTGGTCATGTAGAACAGCAGCATGCCTTGCATATTAATGATGGCACACTGTTGTATTGTCTGCACAGACATGAGCTGTGTATGAGTGCAAGAGGCGTGTCCGAGCATTGCTCATACAGTACACATGCCCCCTGCACTCTAGAATTGCTCTATGGCAATGCTAAAACAATTAACAGTGTCCACAGATACTTTTATCACAAGATAACAGTGTCCACAGACAAAATACAGAAGCACAGCCCCCTGCAACATAGCAACTCATCTGGCCAGATGTTTGCAGAATGTCCAGACTTTTCCCTTATATTTTTGGCCTTTCCCTCATAAAATTTCCTCTCATCTGACAAATCATTGTGATGATCTAAAGACTGAAGTCACTAAATAGTGACATACATTTGGGTTGCATAAACTGCATCCTTCAAAAATGTCTGCTAAGTTGAATTGATTTATTATAGGCGCTTTCTAAGTTTATAAGAGCAATGTTACATGTTCTTTTTTTTCCCATCCCCAATAAAGTTTAAGCGTAGCTGAATGGGTGTGTGCGTCACGCAGCTATGCCTAGCAAAGCTTAAAAACTCGAAAGAGCTAAATAGAACTATACAGCCAAAATAGTTAAAGTAAAATAGCATAGTGGCTAGAGTTTTCACTTAGCATACAGTTGTTCGCGATTTGAGCCCCAATGCAGGTCATTCATTTTTATTTGTGAAAATAGCACTAAAAGTAAATTTTCCTAGAAATAGGTAGTGAATAATATATATTTGTTAACCAGAGTAGTGTAGCAGTCCAAACATGAGGTGTAAGTGTAGTACAGATGTAAAACTCCCATGTAAACACAAATGCCCCATAGAGTATAGCCACAAAAGAATGTAATAAAAGCACATAAAATGATAATAATAATAATAATAATGATAATAATAATTAATAGTAATACTGATAATGATAATAATGATAGTCCATAAAATGAAAGCTGAGCAATGCTAACTTGTTCTCAGCTGTGCTTAGCTGGAGTAAGAATTGCTTAAATTTCTATGCTTAGCAATAATCAACATAGCTAAGCGGATTTGCGCACTGGTAAGCAGTGCTTATCATCTATCCCCCTTTAAGCAATGCTTATTTTTGCTAAGCAGGTTTGCCCGTCACTTAGCTTAGCTCAGCATATTCAAAACAATCCAATCACAGCAAAGGGCAGGAAATCAGCACTATTTGAACCTTGCCAGTGGGAATACAGCTCATAACCAGTTGTAGCTCCCCACTGCAGACACTATGGCTGGTGTTGGTGAAGGTGTGCACTTTTGGGTGCAGCGCTGGAGCATTCAGGACTCCAGGGTCATGGTTGGACTCTTAGTAGAAACCCATGATGGGAGACTGCTGTAGAACCAGTGCCAGGACTCCCAATACAAAGTGAAGGCCTGGGACTGTCTCGCACGTTACCTCACCAGTCCCACTGGTATCCCTCGGACTGGTGAGCTTGTCCAGCACCACTTTGCCGAACTGAAGCATAGGAAGAGGGAGTTCTTGGACCAGTGGGTCCAAGATGCACAAGTGAGTAATGTCCCAGCTGTGTGTAAGTATCAGTATCAATAAGTGTTTTTCAAAGTCCAGCCTGTGTATGTGATGGCTAAGTATGCGTAAATGTTTCTCCTCCTGTAGAGCTGCAGATGAGAGGGCTGCAAACATGGACACCCATGGCAGCAGGCTGCTAAGGCTTCATTGTGATGCTGATGAGTACAAATCTAGCTTGTAGTTTTCATTGAAAATATAGAGAAAGGAGTAGAATGTGACCTGTCAGTATTTAAAAATGGGTATGGTTTGTGCAGAATAAATGAGACATTAGCAGGGTAATAGTGATGTACAGGGTATATATCAATAAAAGTGTCAGTACCTGTCAATAAAAGTCAAAACCCTGGACTGGTCATGTTTACTTAGGTATGAGGTGGTATTAACTGAAATGTGTACAGTTTCTGCACAGCAACTATAGGTCTGAAAGCATTAAATAATCAAGGCTCATCTGACAAAGATTGCGGAGTTGTAAAACAGGAGATTACCAATATGAAAAGTTCCATGCACCAAGATCTGAATAATAATGTTGTGTTAACCAGTGTTTTCCAGACTGTGCTATGTCAAAGTATGACTACACAGTATAAGAAATATCTGCCATGCATGAATGTCAGAATCACAAGGTCAGATTATACAACCATGAGAGTATTAAGCAGAAATCAGTCAAATGAGAAACAGCAATTTCTATGTAGCTCATTCTAATGAAACACAAACTTTGTTCTATTTTATGCACAAACTGGCATGGTTTGAATCCCGGGAGTGGTAATAAGCTGTATGCATATTTTCACTCAGGAATATGTGAATATGTGTAGAAGCAGTCAGGTAGTGTTGACAGAAATTTCCTTCACAGGTCTGCCAGGTAAGTTAAGGTATAAATTAGCTGTAAGAAGGCTGTAATTATTCACCATGTACAACACCCACCGTCCAACCCCAAGGCTGCAAATGACAGTAAGATAAGTACATACACCAAGTAGTCACCTCCAAAAAATGTCCAAGTGGTGTCACGCTGTCACAGCTAGTAGTCACTGCCACCCACATTCAGGGTGACCAATATAAATCATGGCAGAGTATGGCAATAGCACACACACACACACACACACACACACACACACACACACACACACACACACACACACACACACACACACACACACACACAGTATTAGTGCACATATGTAACCCTGACAGTGTGAATATGGGTAGAAACAGTCAGGTAGTGCTAACAGAAACTTCCTTTGCAGGTCTACCAGGTAAGAAAAGGTATAAAGTAGCTGTAAGAAGGCTATAATTATACACTGTGTACAAACATGCCACTGCCCAACCCAAGGCCATAGGGTGATGTAAAGTGAGGTAATACCTGGAGAGTAATGATTAGATCAATGATCATTAAAGTTGTGAGCAATTGAAGCCTATACAGTTGTTAATTGACATCTCTCTCTCTCCCCCACCTTATCTGTACCAATAATCTAAACACATAAATAAATGGGTATGTTTTTTCACCAAACCTACTGTTGGGACATGTGTCCTATTTTTCTACAAATATTGAAATGTTTGACTATTAATGTTCCCTGTGCAAATACTGTCATTGATGGCCTGTTGTTATCAATGTAACCTGCATGCCATTATAATGCCCACTGTGGTTCCATATATGCATGTGTTCTGTTTGCTATGCAACTGTTCAAAATCTGGTGTTTTGTGTTAACAAAAATACCTATGCATGCTGTTATAAGTAATCCTGGAGTGTGTTTTTTGACTAACCAACATATGCTATAAAACTGCAACACCATAGCACGTCCGGGAAGGCCAATCAAAGTGGATCCACTTGTCCCGCTTCAGCTGGCCATGGCACTGGGCCCCAGCATGTCTGGGACCCAACCTGGACCTCCTTGTCTGCTGGTCCTGCACCACCTTTGGGTGGAACCACCTCAGGGGAGGGGGCCCATCCCCCCAGGAATGGGCATGTGCAGGACACTGTCACCCATCATCCAGGGATTGGTGCATACTGAGCTTCAAAAGGAGTTCAGAGATCTGCTACACCAGCTTGAAGGCTGCGTGGTGCATCTTGAGGGTCAGCCTGCCCCTCTTGCTCAGCCCCCAGC
Source organism: Protopterus annectens (assembly GCF_019279795.1). Taxonomy (NCBI): domain Eukaryota; kingdom Metazoa; phylum Chordata; order Ceratodontiformes; family Protopteridae; genus Protopterus; species Protopterus annectens. The sequence goes on along the minus strand of NC_056737.1, from coordinate 1,604,161,738 downwards.
ACAGCCACCTTTGGGGCCATGAATGTGCAGTGGTGACTGCTCATGGGTTGGGAACTCAGTCTCACTGTGTCCATTTGGGGGCTCATGGGTGTCCCATTCCCAAAGACACTAACCGTCTGGATGTTTTCCCCACATGTGTCATATACCACCCCTGTCTGCTGTCTTGACTGCCTTGTCTGTCTTCTACCCAACATACCTCCCCAAATATACCTACTATCATTCCCTAATATCCCACTCTCACCTTATAACAAATAAAAAACAAAAAACAAAAAAAACAAAAAGGGCAATCTGTTCCCAGAAAAAAATGTTGCCCATTACAAAGCTGGCCATTTCGAACACCTGTCCTCTAGACACATGGAATATGGTCTAATTAGTTTAACAACACATTACTGCTGTCCTCACCCCTCTCTCAGGGGTTTCAGTGTCCAAATTCACATTCAAATTCTGTACAAATGCACAGCTGTTGCTGTAGAAAAAATGGACAGCTATGGTCCTTCCCTACACCCATCCTGCACATCCCTAGCTATCTTTCATATTGTTTTTCCCTCTGCATGCCCCTTTTTCACCACATTCCTTATTGCCTCATTTTTCTTTTCTTTTAAAGAAATTAGCATCGGGCAAGTGGGAGTAAGCAGTAGTAAGAGGGAGTAAGCATGTTTGCGTGGTGCTAAGCAAAGCTATCTCAGATTAAGCACTTCTACGGCTGTGTGTCAGCATAGTTCACCATAACTTAGCATCAGTTACTGCCACGCAAATCCACACAAACCCACATACAACTGCTTAAAAGTGCCCTCATTACTCTGTATCCAACAGCCACTGTTCTGCCCAGCAACAAAATAATCAGCCCTTGTAAGTCTTGAACCCAGGACCCTGCACACCATAGCCACAGCAATTCACCATTAAGCCAGCTGAGCTGTTGAAATATCTGATGCTATTTCAAACATATCATTCAGTAGTCATTTAACAGTCGGGAAAATATTCTGTAGAATTAGTCAGGTTTTGTATACACACACACACACACACACACACACACACACATATATATATATTTAAAAAAAAAAGAAAAAAAAATATATATATATGTATATATGTATAGAAATGCATATTTATATATATATATATATATATATATATATATATATATATATATATATATATATATATACATATTGAAAAATAAATACATAATATATGTAGAGATACACATATAAAATATATACATATATATATATATATATATATATAAATAAATAAATGCATAACTATATATGTGTGTGTGTGTGTGTGTGTGTGTGTGTGTGTGTGTGTGTGTGTATGTGTGTGTATGTATATATATATATATATATATATATTTATATTTATGTATATATATATATATATATATATATATATATATATATATTTATGTATATATATATATATATATATATATATATGTATATATATATATATATATATATATATATATATTTATATACATATATATATATGCATTGGAGTCATAACTCAGATCCATACTCCAAACCTCTTACTGCAACACGTCTGTCCAAATGCTGTCAAAATGGGGGTCAATGGGCCCAAAATAGGGACCTCTTTTAAATAATGCCCTCATCCCTTTCTCTCCAGCAGCAACTGTTCTGCCTTGCAACAAAACAATCAGTTCTGTCAAGTTTTGAACCAAGGGCCCTGTAAACTACACTCATATTAATGTATCACTACACCATGCGAGCTCCAGAAAATAGTGGTGATTTTTCAAACATAAGTTGGTAGAGTCATTCAATAGTAGGGAAAGGATTCTGTAGAATCCGTCAGGTTTTCTGTATATACATGTATATATGTATGGAGATGCATATATGTGGATAAATATATATATATATATATATATATATATATATATATATATATATATATATATATGTATAAGAGAGAGAGACATCTAAAATATATCTACACATATGCATACATATATATATATATAAATACGCATATATATATATATATATATATATATATATAAATATATATATATATATATATATATAAAGGTGAATACATACATATATGTATATATGTATATATATATATATATATATATATATATATATATATATATATATATATGTATATATATATACATATATATATATATATATATGGGTCCCCTACTATTTACCGAAGCTGATTCACGACACAGAAATCACCGACACCAAACGACCGACAATAAAAATACCGACAACGCAGAACACCGGACACCGTAACACCGACATACTACACGTGAACAATGCACTACACTACAGGACATATCCACTAGCCCAACCCAAACCCTAACCCTAAGGTCCGACACTACCGACACTCCCTACCTGCACCCTAACCCTAACTCACTTACCCACCCCTAACCCCAAGCTCCGACTACCGACACCTCCCTACCTGCACCCTAACCCTAACTCACTTACCCACCCTAACCCCAAGCTCCGACACCGCACTCTCCTACCTGCACTCTAACCCTAACTCACTTACCCACCCCTAACCCCAAGCTCCGACACTACCGCACACTCACCTATCACACACCCTAACCCTACATCCCTCACTATTGCACACTTACCTGTCCGCTCCCTACTCCTAAATCCCTCACTCTCGCATACTTACCAGGTCGCTACACATTCCTTTGGTCTTCCGGCTGTCGGTATTCCAGCGTGTCGGTCAACCGTTGTCGGTCCTTCCTGTTCCTCTTCCGTGTGTCGGCGAATCGGCGTTTCGGTAATTAGTAGGGTACCTATATATATATATATATATATATATATATATATATATATATATATATATATACATATATACAAATAAAACCAAGAAAACACTGGTGAAGAAAATTATTAAAATAAAAAAAACGTAATGTAAAATGTAAATAAAACTAGGTATAACACAAGATGAAAGAATGCAGCAAGTAGAACCTGTGATTGAGTGCACTTTCATTCTTTATTTGTTTAAGAACTTCATCAGAATAAATGAACTGTGCAGATTACAAAGTTAAAATAGTGTAGGAAAACCATTAAAAATAATCTTGTCCAATCAAAATTACAGTTCAACCCCTTTAAACATGATGGAAGTGTAATTCTCAAAATTCTATTGCCCATAAATATGCATGAGGAGGGAGTAAAACAGAAAACAGAGTAGCAGAACCAAGCTCAAACAACATTCTTAATGTAATCTGTAAACTTAACTGAAAATAAGAAACCAAAACATCTGTAATAATATGTAATAAAGTACAAGTACAATTACATTCCCAAGTGTACAAATATTGTTGCAAGCTCTCCTACTGTGAATGGTTGAGTAGACAGCCTATTTTTTCATACAAAAGGACACAAACTTTAAGGAGCTCTTTTGATAACAGAGACTCACAGTTTTTAATAGGAAATGTTCACAATGTTTCTCTCTCACCTGGGATGTTCAAATGCAGCAAATGTATCTGTTGTCAATATATCTGTACAGGACCTTGCTTTACATTTGAACATATTCATTTCACTGTTACTTTTTCCCATCACTTTGACTGTAATTCTTGTAACATTGTTTATGCAGGGATTTGTATGACTTGAAGTTACTTTTATGTTGGAAAGACTAGTCGGAAACTTTCTGACTTCATTAAGGAGCACTGTGCTGCAATTAAAGGAAGAGCAGTCACAATGCTTTAGCTAGACACTCTGCAGCTTGCTGTGACTTTGTTAAATTCCATTTTATTGTTTTAGAGCAAGTTGGCTTGTTTTTTGGGGACTACACAGCTCTACTGGAAGTGAAAGAACTCAGATGGCAGCTCTGAATGTGTACATGAGGCAGTTGCAACAGTGCCTCAGAATGGACAAGTGCACCAGGTTAATGGACAAAAGCACAGAAAGCTGCACTTCAGTCATGTTAGGAGGGGTGGTCATAACTACTAAGTACTGGGGCTAATTCTGTGAGGAACGAGTACTGCTGATGGATCCCAGGTGTGCTACACTTATTGATATAATAACCTGTGGAAGTGCAGAGCTATTATGCCACTTAAAGTGCAAGACAGAAAGAACTAGCAAGATGTAAGGGAAAAACTGAAGGCAGACTATCTACCACTTGTAATACTTTACCTCAACTGTGCAGTTATCACCACCTTTGTCCAGTTGTTTGTCCAGTAAGCTCTGTAGCATGTGTGGCAACTGTGTAACACTATAGTACAAATAACTTGACAGGCAGGGGTACTAATCTCAATATTGGCAAGTGTGTGTGTGTGTGTGTGTGTGTGTGTGTGTGTGTGTGTGTGTGTGTGTGTGTGTGTGTGTGTGTGTGTGTGTGTGTGTGTGTGTGTTTGTGTGTGAGTGAGAATCATATACTATGCTAGTCATACCATTTTGAGTTGTGTACCACCCTTTACACTTCCCCTCACCCTAATTTAGTAGTCCTGTTGATGTCATTCACCTTAGACGTACCTTTGGAATAAGTGAAATTGTGTAAGCTCCATGGCACATCTGATAGCTGTGTAACACTAGAGTCAAAATAACTAGATAGGCAGGAGTTCTAATCCCAGTACTGGCAACTGTCTGTGTGGGAATCATAAACTGTGTGGGTTATACCATTTTGAGTTGTGTAACACATTTACACTTCCCCTCACCCTAATTTAGTAGTCATGTTGATGTTATTCACCTTAGAATTACCTTTGGACTAATTGAAATTGTATAAGCTCCATGGCATGTCTTATAGCTGCAATTTAAAACTTCAGCTTGGCCAGCTAAGAACTTGGTTATATTCAACTGGACGTATAAGAGAATTTAAGTACCTTTATCTGCACTTTTTTTTTTTAAAAATACAGTATTTAATTTGAGTGTTGAAGGAATTTTAACTGAAGTTATTCTGCTCTTCAGTAACTTGAACTGAAGCTAGTGTTGGCTGAATTTTGTTATTTGCTAGTAATTACAGGTGTGGGGGTAGCCACATTCTTTGATTTCCTGTCCTTGCATATTTAAACTGGTGCATGTGAAATAATTCCTGCTTTAAAACTTCAGCTTGGCCAGCTAAGAACTTGGTTATATTCAACTGGACGTATAAGAGAATTTAAGTACCTTTATCTGCACTTTTTTTTAAAAAATACAGTATTTAATTTGAGTGTTGAAGGAATTTTTAACTGAAGTTATTCTGCTCTTCAGTAACTTGAACTGAAGCTAGTGTTGGCTGAATTTTGTTATTTGCTAGTAATTACAGGTGTGGGGGTAGCCACATTCTTTGATTTCCTGTCCTTGCATATTTAAACTGGTGCATGTGAAATAATTCCTGCTTTAAAACTTCAGCTTGGCCAGCTAAGAACTTGGTTATATTCAACTGGACGTATAAGAGAATTTAAGTACCTTTATCTGCACTTTTTTAAAAAAAATACAGTATTTAATTTGAGTGTTGAAGGAATTTTTAACTGAAGTTATTCTGCTCTTCAGTAACTTGAACTGAAGCTAGTGTTGGCTGAATTTTGTTATTTGCTAGTAATTGCAGGTGTGGGGGTAGCCACATTCTTTGATTTCCTGTCCTTGCATATTTAAACTGGTGCATGTGAAATAATTCCTGCTTTAAAACTTCAGCTTGGCCAGCTAAGAACTTGGTTATATTCAACTGGACGTATAAGAGAATTTAAGTACCTTTATCTGCACTTTTTTAAAAAATACAGTATTTAATTTGAGTGTTGAAGGAATTTTTAACTGAAGTTATTCTGCTCTTCAGTTATTCCCACCCACCCGCCCTGTTTTTGTTCTGGTGTTAATCTTAGTGGCATTGAAACTGCCCACCCCTCAGCCTGCCTCTGGGCCCATCTCATTTGCTCACTCAACTGAGTGCAGTGAGATCATATTCTGATTTCAGGCACTCCTACTGTGTACAAAGAGAGCATCTGGGAAATAGAAAAAAAAAAAAAAAGCTTATTTCCTGCCTTTCTTGTTAAGTGGTACAGACTATTTGTAGGCTTCTGAGCCCCCAAGCCCTTCTGTGTTTGAGGGAAGCCTTCTAGCTTGTTTTTTTTTCTTATAACTAGCCAGTTTTCTAGTTTCAGCACTCAAATCTGTTTCTTTGATCTCAGCACTTGTTCAGAAAAAAAAAAAAAATTTCATCTGCTTTTACTGTTTTTTTTTTTTACCTTACTTCTTTTTATTTTTGCATCATCTTAAAATACTCAATTGTATTTATTACTGCTTGGTGTAACTCATTCTAAGCCTTTTGGTTTAAACACTTGGGCTTCGGACCAGTTAGTTGTTTTGCACTGAGAGGGTTTGTGGTCTGCACTGTTGTGGCAGAACAGGTAGCTTACATCCTTCTAGGTTGAGAACTGCTGATTGAGGACTCAGTGTCTGTTATTCTAAAAGTGTATTAATTCTGGTTTAAGCACTTGGGCTTTCAAGCCAGTTATTTTACATTAAGAGGGTTCGTGGTCTGCACTCTTGTGGGAGGAGAGGCTGGACTCTGCCCTTCTGAGCTGGGAATTTCTGGTTAAAGGCTTATAGTGCATGCATATCTGAACTGTTTCTTACTGAAGTTGGTGCGCCTTGTTTGCTGTGGCATAGACTGGATTCGGGCCTGCTGGATCTAGCTTTGTTTGTGTAACTTGAGCACTAATCCAGACATTCTCTAAAGTATTCAATGGTATTTATTACTGCTTGGTTGTAACTTGATTAAAGTGTAGCTATCATTTAAGTCTTTTGGATTAAGCACTTGGGCTTCAGACCAGTTGTTTTACATTAGGAAGGTTTGTGGCAAGCACTGTGGTGGCAGGACAGGTAGCTTTCATCCTTCTAAGTTGGGAACTGCTGATTGAGAGCCCAGTGTCCAAGTGTATTAGTTCTGGTTTAGGCACTTGGGCTTCAGGCCAGTTATTTTACATTAAGAAGGTTCGTGGTCTGCACTCTTGTGGGAGAAGAGGCTGGACTCTGCCCTTCTGAGCTGGGAATTTCTGGTTAGAGGTTTATAGTGCCTGAATATTTGAACTGTATCTTACTGAAATTGGTTCACCTTGTTTGCTCTAGCATAGACTAGATCCAGGCCTGCTGAATCTAGCTTTGTTTATATGCTTGTTGTTTGTTTGCTTGTTATTTCCCTCGAAGCTAATTCCACCTAATACCCAACTTCTCAGCTTCTGTGGATCACTAGTGATATCTGCATTGCTTACTGTACTTATTTCCTTGTTTCACTTGAAAGAAAGTTACTGTTTGTCATTTTTGCATTTTAGTTACTTGTAACACATTGCACTCAAGTTACCTGGCACTTGCTCACTAAAGCAATTATATAAGTCAGCACTAAAAATTAAAAGCACTACACCCTCACTCCCCACTGGCCCTTGTTTTCAATTAAGGAATTCCCAATATTATTCTAGCATGTCCAAAGGTCAGTTGTCAATCTCCTCTCTGGTCCAGCTGGTGAATCTGGGAATCTTGAGGCAATGTTATAACTGCCTCATGTACACAGACAACCCTCTCCTCCTCCCACATAACACAAATACTTGAGAGATGCAGCTATTTAGCCAAACTGGAGGCTGAGCTCTCTCAACTCAGGACTGGCAAGACCAGACAGGAGGAGAAGGCAACTACACACACCACAAAACCAGCCTCACATAATGCTACCACTCCACTGAATCAAACACATAAACACACAAAGACATACTCGGAGGCTCTGAGTAAAATTTTACCTAAACAGCAGAGGCCTCCAAAGCAGACACCCAAACAACTGCTACCTCAAGACACCCCACAAGCAACACATAAACCACAAAAGCAGTGTGCAAAGCAGTCACAGCCCTTAAGGCCAAATACAACACCAAACATACTTGTCATAGGTGACTCCATAGTCAGACACACTGACGTCCCACTCACCAGGCTGAAGAAGGAGAGGGTCACAGTAAGCTGCCTATCGGGCGCTAGAATCCGCCACATAACACAAGCACTCGGGTCACTCCACGGCAAGTACAAATATGACACAGTCATTGTCCATGCTGGTGTGAACGACCTGAGACGTACCTCCCTGGACTACATGAAAAGAGACATAGAGGAGCTCTCTGATTATGTAGCCCAGGCAGGTATGACCCTAACCCTGAGCAGTATCCTTCCTTCACCAAGAATGATGCCACAATATAGAGACAAGATGATCAGCTTTAACAATTGGCTTAATGTCTGGTGTCATTCAAAGGGGATCCAGTGTCTGTCTGCCTGGGATGACATGCTTGACAAGCCACGCTGCTTCAAGAAGAGACGGCTTGCACCTGTCACCCTGGGATTCCGGATATTGGCTAAGGCTCTTGCCACCCCATAGTGCCTTTTTAGGCAAGGCTCAAATTCTAAACCTACCACCCTAGAAAACAAAAATGGGAAGAAACTGAGGGTAATGCTGCTCAATGCCAGAAGTCTAAATCTCAAAATGCACGCACTCGAGGCCCTTCTCAGTATGGAGAACATTGATGTCTGTGCTGTAACTGAAACCTGGTTCAAGGCTCCTGAGAGCACCCGGCACTATTAGGTTTTACCTCATATCATGCGTTCCGCCCCAAAACCGGACCACACCACAAAAGGAGGGGTGTATCCATATTCATAAAGGATACCCACACCTCCAGGTTGGTGGCAACGCATGAAGCTCCGGAAACCATCCAGGTGCAACTAACCATAGGCAAAACTGCTCTACAAATTGTAGCATGCTACAGGCCACCCTCTCAAACTCAGGAACCCCACACAGCCTTCCTGAAGACACTGGAGGGTATAAATCTATCTTACAACACCATCATATTGGGTGACTTCAACTACCCGAATATAGACTGGGAACATTACTCAAGCCCTAACTTTCTAGCCCAACGGTTCCTGGAGTTCATAAATTCAAATGCCATGGAACAGCTAGTCACTGTTCCCACGAGAGGAGAAAATATACTAGATCTCATTGTCACAAACATGGGGACAAAATGCTCCACACCGGAAGTATATCCCTCATTGGTGAGATCCGATCATAAACTAATCTCACTGGAAATCCACATCCCGCCCCCACCCCAAACAAAAAAGACCATAGTGAAGAACTTCTCTAAAGCAAACTTCACACTACTCAAGACTGGTGTGGTAACCTTCAAGGCCCCTGAGCCAGAGGAAACCACAACCCAAGCTGGAAGCCCTTACAAATGCCTTCTATGAACACCTCCAGGACTGCATGGATCAGGCAATCCCAAATAAAACCAAGACTCTTTCCACAAAGAGCAAACGTCCAGTCTGGTGGACCCCAGCCATTAACAAACTTTACAATAAGAGGAGAAAGCTATTACATGATAGAACAAAATCCATAAAAGGGAAGTCACCCTGATCATTATTAGTAAAAAAATACGAGCACTCATAAAATCAACTAAGGCCAATTTTGAGAGAAAAATGGCCATGGATTCAAAGGACAATCATAAGGCCTTTTTCAGCTATGTTAGGAACCTGGGTGGAAACTCCCAGATATGCTCAGAATTAGTCCAAAATGATACAAAAATCACTGAACCCACAGACATTGCCAACATACTGGCAGACAGGTTCAGTGCAAACTTCACCCCCCTCTCCCCCCTAAAGGAGAGATAAGTATCCCAGCTGAGTGTAGCCTCCCGGACATCTCAAATGCGCAGGTGAAAGCTGCTCTCTCTAAAGCTAAAAACACAGCATCAATGGGACCGGATGGTGTCCCCGGCTGTGTGCTACACGAGCTAAATGAGGAATTAAACCTGCACATAAGGCAGCTGTTTAATCTCAGCCTACCACAGGATACGTGCCCAAGGAGTGGCGTACGGCAACTGTGGTCCCACTCCACAAAGGCGGCACCTCTACGGACCCCGGTAATTACCGCCCCATAAGCTTAACAAGTCTAGTCTGCAAAGCTATGGAGAGGATCATAATGGAGCTCATAAACAAAGATATAGGGGACTTGCAGACATTGGACCCGACCCAGTTTGGCTTTGTCAAGGGAAGATCATGCCTTTTGAACTTGGTCGACTTCTTCGAAACAGTCACCAAGGCCATTGATAAGGGAAAGGCAGTCCATACAGCCTACCTTGACCTTGCAAAGGCTTTCAACACAATACCCCACTCGGGTATTGTAGAAAAACTTACCAGCTTAAATGTAAACCCATATGTCACAAGATGGGTTGAAAACTGGCTTAAGGACAGAACCCACAGGGTTAGAGTTGCTGGCGCTGTGTCAGACTCCAAGCCGGTCACAAGTGGTGTCCCACAGGGCTCGGTCCTTGGCCCCCTATTGTTTGGCATCTACTTCTCAGAAGTACAGGCCAACATGGGAGGACTTTGGCTGACAAAGTTTGCAGATGACTGCAAACTGGGCCATAGTGGAAAGTGCATCGGACACTGATATCCTTCAGAAGGGACTCACGGAAACAGACAGCTGGTGCCAGAGCCATGGCCTGAAGTTAAACACCAAAAAATGTATAGTCATACCCTTCGGGAAAAACAAGGTAACCCCAAGCTACCATATAGGTGGCAATCCACTAAGCACAGAAGTGGTTATCAGGGACCTGGGGACCCAGGTTGACAGTGGCCTTTCTTTTGACACTCACATTGCTAAAGTGGTTAGAAAGACCTTCTACATTGCCCACCTGATCATGAAGGGATTCACATCCAGATCTAGTGAGGTCATTGTTCCCCTGTACTCTTCACTTATCAGACCAATGATCGAGTACAATGCCCCATTCGGGATGTATCTCACCCGACATCTGCAGCAATTGGAGATACCCCAAAGTTCCTCACCAAAAGGATAAAGGGACTCCAAAATCTGTCATATGCTGCCAGATTGAAGAAACTCCAGCTCTATTCAGTCGCATACCGTCTGCTCAGAGGTGACATGTGCCTGACATACAAGGCCATGTCCAACCCGGAATTAATGGACATGCTCCACCTCAAAAATCCAAATCCACCAAAACCACTAGAGCAAGCGACTTAAACCTTAGCACGGATATAAATAGGATGTGCTGGAGGGATAGATTTATCACTCAGAGACTCCCTATGCTGTGGAATAAAATCCCGGTCCATGTGAGGCAGAGCACCTCACTGACTCTGTTCAAGAGAAATCTAGACCTGTGGATGGGAGATCGTAGGTTTACCCCGGGAATCATCTCTGTGTCACTGCTGGACAGAGGCACAACAAACTAATGGGCACAGTATTTTTTCATATAAGGGGTGGCGTAAGCCACAAAAATTTGGGCTAGGCTTATAAATGCCTTAGGGCAGATAGCCTAGTATAAACCTATGAACCTATGAACCTATAACACTATAGTCAAAATAACTAGATAGGCAGGAGTTCTAATTCCAGTACTGGAAACTGGGTGTGTGTGCGTGTGTATGTGTGTGTGTGTGTGTGTGTGTGTGTGTGTGTGTGTGTGTGTGTGTGTGTGTGTGTGTGTGTGTGTGTGTGTGTGTGTGTGGTTGTGTGTGTGAGTATGTTTGTGTGAGAATCATAGATGGTGTGGGTTATACCATTTTGAGTTCTGTACCACCTTTTACTCTTCCCTTCACCCTAATTTAGTAGTCCTGTTGATGTCATTCACCTTAGAACTACTTTTGGACGAGGTGAAATTGTATAAGTTCCATAGCATGTCTGATAGCTGTGTAACACTATAGTAGAAACAACTACAGTAGATTGGCAGGAGTTCTAATCCCTTTACTGGCAACTGCTTGTGTGCGTGCGCATCTCTCTCTCTCTCTCTGTGTGTGAGTGTGTGTGTGTGTGTGTGTGTGTGTGTGTGTGTGTGTGTGTGTGTGTGTGTGTGTGTGTGTTTGTGTGAGAATCATAAACTGTGTGGGTTATATCATTTTGAGTTGTGTACCACCCTTTACACTTCCCCTCACCCGGCTTTAGTAGTCCTGTTGATGTCATTCACCTTAGAAGTACCTTTGGAGTAGGTAAAATTGTATAAGCTGCATGGTGTATCTGATAACTGTGTAGCACTATTGTAAAAATGACTAGATAGGCAGAAGTTCTAATTCCAGCAGTGGCAACTGTTTGTGTGTGAGAATCATATACTGTGTGGGTTATACCATTTTGAGTTGTGTACCACTCTGCACACATTCCTTCACCCTAATTTAGTAATCCTGTTGATGTCATTCACGTTAGAAGTACCTTTGGACTAGGTGAAATTGTATAATCTCTGTGGTGAGTCTGATAACTGTGTAACACTATAGTAGGCATAGATAGATAAGTAGGAGTTTTAATCTCAATACTGTTTTGTGTGTGTGTGTGTGTGTGTGTGTGTGTGTGTGTGTGTGTGTGTGTGTGTGTGTGTGTGTGTGTGTGTTAGTGGGTGTGTTGAAAATGTCCACAAACAGTACACATCCAAATGTCCACTGTAGTTTTGTGTGTTTTGCAAAATGTCTACTCACAGTACACATCCAAATGTCCACTGCGCAGAGCCCACTGTGGTTGTGTGTGTTTTGCATAATGTCCACACCCAGTATGCATCCAAATATCCACTGTACAGGGCCCAAATGTCCACTGTACAGGGCCCACTGTGGTTGTGTGTGTTTTGCAAAATGTCCACACCCAGTTCCCATCCAAATGCCCACTGTGCAGGGCCCACTGTGGTTGTGTGTGTTTTACAAAATGTCCGCACACAGTACACATCCAACTGTTAACTGTACAGGGCCCACTGTGTTTGTGTGTGTTTTGCAAAAGTTCAGCAATTAGTACACATCCAAATGTCCACTGTACAGGGCCCACTGTTGTCAACCACTGTAGTGGTAGCTGTGGCCACTCTGCAGCCCTAAAAGCTATGTGCCATGTGAAATAGCTATGTAATAGTACGGACACAAAAACAAGATAGGTGGGTCTTCTAATCATGTGATACCATTCCCCACTCAGGAATCATAGACAAACACAGCCATCTAGGCATCAACCCCTACGTCACTTGGTGGGTTGCAAACTGGCTCATGCATGAGACCCACAGTATGAAGATAGCAGACTCCATGTCAGACTGCCAACCAGTCACGAGTGGAGTACCACAGGGTCTGGTCATGGGTCCCCTCATGTTTGTCATGTATGCCTCTGACATCCAGAGCAACACAAAGGAACCCTGGCTGACAATGTTCGCAGACAATTGCAAGGTGGATGCCATGTGTACATCTCCATATCATGTTGACATCCTGCATAAAGACCACACTGAGACATCCAACTGATGTCAGAACATTGGCCTTAGGCTGAATGGAAAGAAAGTTGCAATCCCTTGTGGAATCAATGTGTTTACCATGAATTAACACATTGCTGGTAGTCTAATGGACACAGAAGTCCTTATAAGAGGCCTGGTAACACAGGCTGACAGTGACCTTTCTTATGGCCACCACATTGCAACTGTGGACAGAAATAATCTCTATGTGGCATATCTCATAAGTATGGGTCATCTAGTAGGGAAGATGTCAATGTCTCCCTCTACTCTCTCCTCATGAGGCCAAACAGCAGATACAATGCTAGTAAGTGAACAGTATGCTGCTACAAAATCATGATAGGCCATACACAATGGCCAGACATACAACAACCTCTTAGCAAAATAACTAAAATGACTGAAGATAGCAAAGAGAAATACATCCAGCCAGTAAATCACACAAGTTTATTATACTCTGATGTCTTGGCCAAAGCCTTCAAGGAGTAAAACATTACAAGAAATACTTGCCTTAAATACAAGAAGCAATTAACACTTAATTACATTTAAATACACAGCCTCCAATTACACTCCTCATTTAACACCCTAGGGGATAAAGTATCACATTTAAAAATATAAATTGATTCTGTACATAACAATTGTTCTTTTATGACTGTTTGATCAAACTGAGAAACAGACTTTTTCCAAAATAGTACCTTGCAACCCACTATTGTCCCTATGGTGAGGTTTATTAAAATGTGCAGCCATAGAACTGTCTTCTTTCTTATCAGTAATATGTCTCACATATTCTAACAGCTTATTTTTAAAACACTTGTTACTCTCCCCATATAAAATATGTTACAAGGGCATCTAATAGCATTCTCCATACACTGACCTCTTGAATGTACAGAGTTTCACATGTTGTCCAACCTTTCTCCTCAGCAGTAATGACAGTGCTAAATAATGATAGACTACACCTATCAGCCTCCTACTGTATGACATCTGGACAAAGTCTGACATGATTTGGGGACAGAGGCCCAAAAACATAGCCATACTTGAAATATCGCTGTTATACACTGAGAAAGTTGCTGGTGTTACAGGCTTTGTTGTAACATATCTTTTCTGAGAGATATAAATTCAGAAACACAAATGGATGTTAGTATTTACTGACTGCAATCACCAGAGTATGCTACTGATTTGCCAAGGACAACACCTGTCTGGGGAACAGACCAAACATAACAGGTAAACCTCTGGCCATTATGTGGACAGTCCTACAGTTGAGAGCTATGCACACACAGAACTTTGTCAGACTGAAACCCATGCAGAAGTGGCATGTTCAGACAAACCCTGTTAAACTAGCAGTATTGAAAACATATAACAGCAATACTCACATTCTGCCCCTAAGTCTTTAACCTTCTCCACCATTTAGCTGGCTTGTCTCCACATGTTTTGTTGTAAGAGGTATTAGCTCACACATCTCCAGGATGTCTTCCTCACAGGTAAGGAAAAGGGGCAATACCCACATGGAGTACTCAATTATAGGTGTGTATTGCCATGCCACTGGCTATTGGAATAACTACACAGCTACTCTGTACGCACTTAGCAACTGGGGAACACCAATTGGTGCACAGGTCATCACATGGTCATGAGCATTACCTACAAAAGACAAGCTGCCATCTATTGAAACTTCCTCTGTCATAGACAGTGATCTCCATAACAACAGAAGAACTCAGAAGATATAGCTAACAAAATCCACTTAAAAAATGTATGTGAAACAAGTAAGCATGTAACTGAATGCATGAGGTTTTCTGTAATAATGGAAAATAGGGGTTTGAAAGAATATGTCTCAACAATACATGCTGTACTGATGTACTGCTAAACTGCACCGATGGCCATAGCATGTGGCTCTGTCTGCAGTGACATAGATCACAGCTCAGGCTTCTGACTCATCCCAGGAAAGGACAGCTAGAATTTGGCAACTACTAGAGTGTCTGTCAAACACCATTGGCTGTGCCACTGCTTGGCCAACTACTGGGATGTTGTACACATCCATATGTTACCTGTGCATATAACTATGATACACAGTTTGTCTTATAAATATAAGAAAACTGTACAGAGCATGTGCAGAGTAAAGTACTATTGCAGAAATGTGTGTTGAAATACGTCATATAGTGAGTTCATACCATTCAACTGTACAGTCTTATAAGCACATGTGTGCATGATATCTGTAGTCACTTACATAGAGCTGTGTTATGTTAGGCATACCATTATCAAGTCTGTTACCAATGACACTGTCACATAATAGCCTAGATATGAATGTGGGACATCCTCCAGATTAGCACTGTGATAGCAAAGCCTACTGTGCAATTAACTTGCTTATCTATATATGTAAATAAGTTGTGCATGTTCTACTTGTGTGTGATATCAGTTTTAGTGCATACAACAGACATAAATGTTTACATGTACTGGTTGTTGCATTTCCATTACAATGATATGGGTAGTAGAATAGGCATGATTATCAGGTTGTAATCAGAGAAGTGTGCAACTGTTATGACCCCCTGCCCATGCTTACCACAAACAGCTATCTAGACAACTACATACAGTGGATATCAAGAGTGTACACACCCCTGTTGAAATGCAGGCTTTGTGTACTATACACAAATGAGACCACAGAAAATCTTTCCAAAATGTTTCCCACATTGAATGTGACCCATAACCTGTACAATTCTATTGACAAACCAACAAATCTGTTAGGGGTGAAAATATAAAACATTAACAATGTACTATAAACTGATTGCATACATGTGCACACACATAAACCACTATTTGGTTGATGCACCTCCTGCAGTAATCACAGCATTCTCTTTTTTGTTACATGCATGTCTTCAATTAACAAGAATCTGATTAACCCCATATAATGTTCAACTGACCTAGTAGGATATATTTGACATTCACCCAGTTGCCTGCTACAGCAATAGACATGTTTGGCAGAGAACTGCACAGCCACACTCCTTCTGTCTCTCCACAAATTATAACAGCCACTGACCAAACGCAACAGCAGTTCTGCTCCTGTATAATATTTGGCAGAGAGCTTACAAAGCACTGAATGTATCTCATTGTGGAAAGGTATCAGTCAGGAGAAGAGTAGATAAAGTGTCCACAACATTGGATATACCATGGAATGAAGTGCAGACAGTCATCAGACAGTGGAGAAGATATGGGACAACAGTGACACTGCAAACACCTGGACGTCCATCCAAAATGGATGACATGACAAGATGACAACTGTACATGGAGACTGCCAGGGGACCTACAGCAACACTGAATGAGCTGCAGGAATACCTGCCAAGCACTGGGTGTGCACCACATGTGACAACAATATTCTGTATTACCCATATGTCTGCCCTATGGGGTAGGGTTGCTAGATGAAATCCTTTTCCTACACAGAAAAATGTCCAGGGCTGGACAAACATTGCCAAACAGTACATAAAGTTTCCAAAAAACATGTTGGACAATGTGTCATGGTCCGATGACACCAAGGTTGAACCTGTGGCCCACAATTTCAAGAAGTATGTTTGGCCCAACACAACACTTTGCATTACCAGAAGAACACCACCTCCACACCCCCCACCGATGAAGCATGGTGGTGGCAATATCATGCTGTGGGGTTGCTTTTCAAAACATGGAACTGGGCCTCTACTCAAGATGGAGGGAATTATGAACAGTTGCAAATACCAGCCATTTTCATCCCCAAACCTTCAGTGATCTGCTATAAAGCTGAAGATGAAAATGTATTTTATCTGTGAACATGACAATGACCCCAAGCATACATCCAAATTGACAAAGGAATGGCTTCACCAGATGGAAATGACAGTTTGGGAATGTGCCAGACAGAGGAAAGATCTACATCCAATAGAAAATCTGGGTGTTGCCCTGAATAGGGCTGTGCATAAGAGATGCCCTCACAAATTGACATATTTGTAGCGCTGTTGCAAGGAAGACTGCGCAACTATTACCAAGTAAAGATATGCCATGATGATTGACTCAGACTTAAGATGACAGAATGCTGTCATTATCTCAACAGGTGCTTCCACAAAGTATCTGTTTAAGGGTGTGCTCACTCATGCAACCAGCTTATTATACTGATTTCAATTTGCATGTTTCCCCACAACAGATTGCTATGTTTTCAATGTAATTGTACAGGCTATAGTTCACATTAAAGGTGGGAATTGTTTTGAAATGAGTTATTGTGGTGTCAAGTTACAATAGCATGAAGACCAGGCATTGTAACAAGGGTGTGTACACTTATATATCCACTGTAACTGTATGTACTCAGCAATACCTGACCTGTAAAACCCACCTCCACCAAGGTAGAGTACCCCCTTTGATGGACAACAGCAAGACACAAACCACATAATAGATTGCTATATTGCTGTACAGGGCCACATAGGTGCAGGCAGCAACTTGGAAGCATGCCCACCTCTATCTGAACACGCATGTAAGGTCACAGGCGACTCCATGTAAGGCTAACTATGAGTACAAATCACACATATCCACACTGCCAGGGCCAGTCATAAGGGTGTCTCCACATATGTTGTCAGTCTCAGAGGCAACAACACAATTCATCCTGTACTGGTGTGAAATCACACCTCATACACACATGCCATGGCTATAGGCAACCTACATTAGACAGGTTAGATATGAACATCACTCCCCTGTCCTCCCATCCCTGTAGGGAGATATGCACATTAACTGCACCCCTCCCCTCATCAGTGGTGAGCAGGTACATATTGCCTGCTGAAAGGCAACAACAGCAAGTCTCACAGTTCCATCACACGCTGTAGTCAAACACAGCCTCGGCAACATCCACACCACATCCACATGGAAGATGGCCACTGTCATCCCTCTACACAAAATGAATGGGGAGTAAAGGTTTATGCAATTAACTGGCCATTATTGGTGGGAATATGACACATCAAGACCAGGAGTGCAATGCAAGCTAATATTGTGCTGATAGATTACAAGGGTGTGGTGTAGTTATGAGTGCTGGCAACAAATATCCACTATCGATGTGCAATTTCTGTCCATACTGTTGACAACTGTATGATGTGCTATGATGTGTTTCACTGTTTCTGTCTTCCAGGTGGGATGCAACATGCCAGAAATCCACCCTACAATGCAGCAGAAACATCTGCAATAACTGACGTTGTCGTCAACCATTATGATGTCATGTTTGGCTATGATCAGAAACATCTGCAGGAGTGGACAGCTCTGTGGAATGACTTAGTTTACAGGGTAAATGATGTCAGCCTGCACAAAAGAATCTATGAGCAGGTCCGGCATCATGTCAGCGACCTCATATGTAATGCCTGGTGAAGGGCTGCTGCTATAGCCATAGAAGTGACAGCCATAGGTGGGGGCCCAGTCATGCAGGCCTCACTGACACCCACCGAACAGCTCCTCGCCAACCTTGGTGCACCCACTCGAGGCACACAGCATCTTGCTGAATCCAGCATTGTGAATGTGGGTGCCCCCCACACAATAGATGCATGCAGGTAAGGCCCTAGTGCACATTAGTATTGTATTTTAGCATACATACTTGTATCTGTAGAGTATCTACATGCATATGTCAGACAAGATAGTACTTGTGGATGGGGTTTGGTAAATCACATGAGGGCACATCTATGGTGCTGGGCAGCATATGTCATAGTATTTGGGGTTGTACTGTTAATGTGCAGAAATGCTGCTTCCCCCCTGTACCAAGGCCACATGTGAGTCTGCTGACAGTACCTCTCCCCCAACCTATTTAGCTCCCTCTGGTGTACAAGTGGACAGCAGCCTGTAGCTGGTGAGTATGCAATTATTTTGCTGTGCTTTTCCAATACACACCTAGCCATATTGCTTGATGTTCAAGTTCACTTGTGGTGGTGTTAACTGTAGTGCAGTAAAAAATGTCTGCACGTATGGCAGGTGTAGGGCCAGACCAAACCAGGAATCAGTGAACAAGTGGCCAGCACCAGGGTGAAGTAAGCACAACAAAGTAGAAATAAATGTTTAATGGTCCCAAACCGGTTTCGGCAAAACTGCCTTCCTCAGTGGGATATGTAACAAAACTAATATAATCATGCCATTTATATAGAACAGTTCCTCCAATGAAAAGTCAGCCTTACAGATTATGTCATTTTGTATAGCAAATATTAACATATTTACCTAAAAAATCAAACAAATAGTATTTAATACCATCATCTTATAAAATAGAAATCACAAACTCTATAAGTGATCATTGTGCCCTGGTGAAAAAAGACCCCCCCCCCCAATTTTATAATCCAATATTTATTTTTTTTATTACCATGAATCCTATCTATAATCATAAAAATAAAACTGTGCATTACGGTGGATAGTGCAATGTCTTGGCTTTCTATATAGGCCAGACATCACATTCCTTGCGTCTCCGTATGTCAGAGCATCAGAGTGATATGTAATAAGCGACTATTAAATGCATTATGTGGCACAGAGCTCATAGTGTGTTGAGTTTCCAAAGTACATGTATAGTGAGTGACATCACATGCCCTTGTAAGGTATGGAAATGGGTGGTGTAGTGGGTGTGACAGGTCTCATACTAATATCATGCACAAGTGTACACACTCCCAAATACTGCTATACATGCCAATGCACACACACACACACACACACACACACACACACACACACACACACACACACACACACACACACACACACACACACAAGTGTGCCAGTACTGTAATTAAGAGCCCTGCCTCTATAGCTGCTCATTCCATACTGTTACATAGCTGTTACACATAGCACAGGGCTTATAGGTCTACAGAGTGTGTACAGATACCTCGACAGATGATGTAAAAAGCAGCCCTTGTACAGTGGAATGAAGGACGTGTGCTGGGAGTACGATGGCCTACAGTTGTAATATGTGGCCACCCAATGGATATATTCCTTACTCAAACACACACACTCAGGATACTGGTCTTACATGCGTGTGCGCGCACACACACACACACACACACACACACACACACACACACACACACACACACACACACACACACACACAGACTTGCCAGGACTGAGATTCATAGGATCATGTGCTCATAGGTGTGTACCGGGCTAATGGGCATGGAGCCATGACAAGCCTACCCCATGGGAGTAGCCTGGCATCATGCGATCTGACATTTTTTCTCAGTGTCTATCAACAATTGCCACTTCAGTGAGGCCATGGTGACAGTTAAATTCCCCATCCAAACTAATAAAAATGGCAACTCTTTTGTACATCCAATGAAGTAAAAAAATCCAAAAAAGTCGACAAGCAGGAATCCTTCTCTGGGCTAAATGAATATATATCAATTTTTCCATTGTTGAAATTAAAAGCAGCCAAGACTTGAATAAAGTGGTTATATTCAAATAAGACAGCAGATGGCAGACTTTCCCCATACACATTCTAAACAGTTTAATATGTGTTTTATTGTATATTTTCTTTTTGTATTTAAAACCATCTACCAACATTAAATAAAGTTTTAAGCATTAATTATATAAATTTTTATAAAGATTTTAGAATTCTTATGTATTTATATTAAAATAATTTATTAAGAGAAGGTTTTAATTTTGATGAAAATGGACAAGTTCAATTACATCTAAATTAATTGGAAGGAATGATTGGTTAGGGCATTAATTATATATGTATAAAAGTTGGATTTCAAAATGAATGTTTTATCTGATGAAGTCCCTCATAGGACGAAAACGCAAGGATTGTTTTAAAAGCGTTCATTTGTTGTTGGTGACTATTAAATATTGAAGAAGGATTCCTGCTTGTCGACTTTTTTGGATTTTTTTAAATTCCCCATCCACTCATCCAGATTTCTCTTGAAGAGGGTCAGTGAGGTGCTCTAAAATGTATGTGACATATATTGCATTACATGTCCACTCACTGGGTTATGTACCTGTCCCCCAGCATGTTCTGTTGATTGTGGTAATGAGGTTAAGTTATCCATGGCATGTGGTGCATACAGATCAGCGTTTCACTAGATATGGCATTCCTAACACAGCTAGCCACACATGGCATTGTCAGTCAAGCATGGAGTGCCTGTAAGTAGCCAAGATGTGGTCAAGAGTCCCTATAGGACAGTTGGTTGCAGGCTAGGACCCTATTTTTGAGATACACTTGCAGCCTCCACAGTTGTTGCAGGGTTCTAGTGAGCTACAAGGCAAATGGGCATTGTATCTGCTGTTTGGCCCCATAAGGAGAGAGTAGAGGGAGACATTGACCTCTTCCCTACTAGATGACCCATCCTTACTTATGAGATATGCCACATAGAGATTATTTCTGTCCACAGTTGCAATGTTGTGGCCATAAGAAAAGTCACTGTCAGCCTGTGTTCCCAGGCCTCTTATAAGGACTTCTGTGTCCATTGGACTACCAGCAATGTGTTAATTCATGGCAAACACATTGATTCCACAAGGGATTACAACTCATTTCTTTCCATTCAGCCTAAGGCCAATGTTCTGACATCAGTTGGATGCCTCAGTGTTGCCTTTATGCAGGATGTCAACATGATATGGAGATGTACACATGGCACCCACCTTGTAATTGTCTGCAAACATTGTCAGCCAGGGTCCCTTTGTGTTGCTCTGGATGTCACAGGCATACATGACAAACATGAGGGGACCCATGACCAGACCCTGTTGTACTCCACTCATGACTGGTTGGCAGTCTGACATGGAGTCTGCTACCTTCATACTGTGGGTCTCATGCATGAGCCAGTTTGCAACCCACCAAGTGACATAGGGGTTGATGCCTAGATGGCTGTGTTTGTCTATGATTTCTGAGTGAGGAATGGTATCACATGATTAGAAGACCCACCTATCTTGTGTTTATGTGTCCGTACTTTTACATAGCTATTTCACATGGCACATAGCTTTTAGGGCTGCAGAGTGTCCACAGCTACCACTACAGTGGTTGACAACAGTGGGCCCTGTACAGTGGACATTTGGATGTGTATTAGGTGGTGAACTTTTGCAAAACACACACAAACACAGTGGGCTCTGTACAGTTGACAGTTGGATGTGTACTGGGTGCAGACATTTTGTGAAACACACACAACCACAATGGGCCCTACACAGTGGGCATTTGGATGGGAACTGGGTGTGGACATTTTGCAAAACACACCCAACCACAGTGGGCCCTGTACAGTGGACATTTGGATGTGTACTGGGTGCAGGCATTTTGCAAAACACACACAACCACAGTGGGCCCTGTACAGTGGACATTTGGGCCCTGTACAGTTGACATTTGGATGTGTACTGGGTGTGGACATTATGCAAAACACACACAACCACAGTGGGCTCTGTACAGTGGACATTTGGATGTGTACTATGAGTGGACATTTTGCAAAACACACACAACTACAGTGGACATTTGTATGTGTACTGGGTGTGGACATTTTCAACACACCCACTAACACACACACACACACACACACACACACACACACACACACACACACACACACACACACACACACACACACACACACACACACACACACACACACACACACACACACACACACACACACACACACACACACACACACACAAAACAGTATTGAGATTAAAACTCCTACTTATCTATCTATGCCTACTATAGTGTTACACAGTTATCAGACTCACCACAGAGATTATACAATTTCTCCTAGTCCAAAGGTACTTCTAAGGTGAATGACATCAACAGGATTACTAAATTAGGGTGAAGGGATGTGTGCAGGGCGGTACACATCTCAAAATGTTATAACCCTCACAGTATATGATTCTCACACACAAACAGTTGCCAGTGCTGGAATTAGAACTCCTGCCTATCTAGTCATTTTATTATAGTGATATACAGTTATTAGATGCACCATGCAGCTTATACAATTTTACCTACTCCAAAGGTATTTCTAAGGTGAATGACATCAACAGGACTACTAAAGCAGGGTGAGGGGAAGTGTAAAGGGTGGTACTCAACTCAAAATGATATAACCCACACAGTTTATGATTATCACACAAACACACACACACACACACACACACACACACACACACACACACAAACACACACACACACACACACACACACACACACACACACACACACACACACACACACACACACACAAAACAGTATTGAGATTAAAACTCCTACTTATCTATCTATGCCTACTATAGTGTTACACAGTTATCAGACTCACCACAGAGATTATACAATTTCTCCTAGTCCAAAGGTACTTTTAAGGTGAATGACATCAACAAGATTACTAAATTAGGGTGAAGGGATGTGTGCAGGGCGGTACACATCTCAAAATGTTATAACCCTCACAGTATATGATTCTCACACACAAACAGTTGCCAGTGCTGGAATTAGAACTCCTGCCTATCTAGTCATTTTATTATAGTGTTATACAGTTATTAGATGCACCATGCAGCTTATACAATTTTACCTACTCCAAAGGTATTTCTAAGGTGAATGACATCAACAGGACTACTAAAGCAGGGTGAGGGGAAGTGTAAAGGGTGGTACTCAACTCAAAATGATATAACCCACACAGTTTATGATTATCACACAAACACACACACATACACACACACAAACACACACACACACACACACACACACACACACACACACACACACACACACACACACACACACACACACACACACACACACACACAGAGATGCACAAGCACACAAACAGTTGCCAGTACGGGGATTATAACTCCTGCCAATCTACTGTAGTTGTTTCTTCTATAGTGTTATACAGCTATCAGACGTGCTATGGAACTTATACAATTTCACCTATTCCAAAGGTACTTCTAAGGTGAATGACATCAACAGGACTACTAAATTAGGGTGAAGGGAAGTGTAAAGGGTGGTACACAACTCAAAATGGCATGAGCCACACTGTCTATGATTCTCACACATACTCACACACACACACACACACACACACACACACACACACGCACACACACACTGCGCACGCACACAAACACACACACACACACACACACACACACACACACACACACACACACTTGCCAGTATTGAGATGAGTAGCCCTGCCTGTCTAGTTATTTGTAATATAGTGTTACACAGTTGCCACACATGCTACAGAGCTTACTGGACAAACTACTGGACAAAGGTGCTGATAACTGCACAGTTGAGGTAAAGTATTACAAGTGGTATTTCTGTCTTGCACTTCAAGTGGCATAATAGCTCTGCACTTCCACAGGTTATTATATCAATAAGTGTAGCACACCTGGGACCCATCAGCTGTACTCATTCCTCACAGAATTAGCCCCAGTACTTAGTAGTTATGACCACCCCTCCTAACATGATTGAAGTGCAGTTTTCTGTGCTTTTGCCCATTAACCTGGTTCACTTGTCCAGAGGCACTGTTGCAACTGCCTCATATACACAAACAACCTTCTCATCTAATCTCCAAACAGTCAGACTTGTGAGAGTTACCCCGCATCACCAAATGTGGAAATATGCACTCTCCAGCAAAGACTGCACTAGCTGGTCAAGAGGATAAGGTCAACACCTGCACCACACCATGTGGAACACATAGCTCGACACAACACCTACTATGACAGCTCTGACGTACATGGAAAAACCATATGACAGTAAAGCA
>NC_056737.1:1604016904-1604131904 GCF_019279795.1 Protopterus annectens | reverse complement strand
TGGTATGTATGGCAAGATGTACAAAATGTCCTTCCTTTTATGTGGGGAAAAAACAATCAAAGATTTAAATATCAGATTGCTAGCCAAATATCAGAAATAAAAAGAAAGACAGACCTGTGGATTCATTAAACTCCGTGCAGGAATAGTGCTATTACTGCATGGACCAGATCGTGGTCATGTAGAACAGCAGCACACTTTGCATATTAATGAAGGTGCACTGTTGTATTCTCTGCACAGACATGAGCTGTGTATGAGCGCAAGAGGCGTGTCCAAGCATTGCTTATACAGTACACATGCCCCCTACACTCTAGAATGGCAATGCTAAAACAACTAACAGTGTCCACAGACACTTTTATAACAAGATAACAGTGTCCACAGACAAAATACAGAAGCACAGCCCCCTGCAACATAGCAACTCATCTGGCCAGATGTTCGCAGAATGTCCAGAGATTTCCCTTACATTTTTGGCCTTTCCCTCATAAAATTTCCTCTTGTCTGACAAATCATTGTGATGATCTAAAGACTGAAGTCACTAAATAGTGACATACATTTGGGTTGCATAAACTACATCCTTCAAAAAATGTCTGCTAAGATGAATTTATTTATTATAGGAGCTTTCTAAGTTTATAAGGGCAATGTTACACGTTCTTTTTTTTTTCCATCCCCAATAAAGTTTAAGCGTAGCTGAATGGGTGTGTGCGTCGCGCAGCTATGACTAGCAAAGCTTAAAAACTCAAAGGAGCTAAATAGAACTACACAACCAAAATAGTTAAAGTAAAATAGCATAGTGGCTAGAGCTTTCACTTAGCATACAGTTGTTCGTGGTTTGAGCCCCAATGCAGGTCATTCATTTTTATTTGTGAAAATAGCACTAAATTTAAATTTTCCTAGAAATAGGTAGTGAATAATATATATTTGTTAACCAGAGTAGTGTAGCAGTCCAAACGTGAGGTGTAAGTGTAGTACAGATGTGAAACCCCCATGTATACACAAGTGCCCCATAGAATATAGCCACAAAAGAATGTAATAAAAGCACATAAAATAATAATAATAATATTAATGATAATAATAATAATAATTAATAATATTACTGATAATGATAATAATGATAGTCCATAAAAATGAAAGCTGAGCAACGCTAAATTGTTCTCAACTATGCTTAGCTGGAGTAAGAATTGCTTAAATTTCTATGATTAGCAATAATCAGCATAGCTAAGCATATTTGTGCACTGGTAAGCAGTGCTTAGCATCTACCCCCTTTAAGCAATGCTTATTTTTGCTAAGCAGGTTTGCCCGTCGCTTAGCTTAGCTAAGCATATTCAAAACAATCCAATCATGGCAAAGGGCAGGAAATCAGCACTACTTCATCCACGCAGGTGGGAATACAGCTCATAACCAGTTGTAGCTCCCCACTGCAGACACTATGGCTGGTGTTGGTGAAGGTGTGCACTTTTGGGTGCAGCGCTGGAGCATTCAGGACTCCAGGGTCATGGTTGGACTCTTAGTAGAAACCCATGATGGGAGACTGCTGCAGAACCAGTGCCAGGGCCCCCAATACAAAGTGGAGGCATGGGACTGTCTCACACGTTACCTCACCAGTCCCACTGGTATCCCTCGGACTGGTGAGCTTGTCCAGCACCACTTTGCCGAACTGAAGCGTAGGAAGAGGGAGCTCTTGGACCAGTGGGTCCAAGATGCACGAGTGAGGAATGTCCCAGCTGTGTGTAAGTATCAGTATCAATAAGTGTTTTTCAAAGTCCAGCCTGTGTATGTGATGGCTAAGTATGCGTAAATGTTTCTCCTCCTGTAGAGCTGCAGATGAGAGGGCAAGCATGGACGCTCACGGCAGCAGGCTGCTAAGGCTTCATTGTGATGCTGGTGAGTACAAATCTAGCTTGTAGTGTTCATTGAAAATATAGAGAAAGGAGTAGAATGTGACTTGTCAGTATTTAAAAATTGGTATGGTTTGTACAGAATAAATGAGACATTAGCAGGGTAATAGTGATGTACAGGGTATATATCAATAAAAGTGTTGGTACCTGTCAATAAAAGTCAAAACCCTGGACTGGTCGTGTTTACTTTGGTATGAGGTGGTATTAACTGAAATGTGTACAGTTTCTGCACAGAAACTATAGGTCTGAAAGCATTAAATAATCAAGGCTCATCTGACAAAGATTGTGGAGTTGTAAAACAGGAGATTACCAATTTGAAATGTTCCATGCACCTAGATCTGATACCTGAATAGTAATGTTGTGTTAACCAGTGTTTTCCAGACTGTGCTATGTCAAAGTATGACTACACAGTATAAGAAGTATCTGCCATGCATGAATGTCAGAATCACAAGGTCAGATTATACAACCAAGAGAGTATTAAGCAGAAATCATCAAATGAGAAACAGCAGTTTCTATGTAGCTCATTCTAATAAACACAAACTTTGTTCTATTTTATGCACAAACTGGCATGGTTTGAATCCAGGAGTGGTAATAAGCTGTATGCATATTTTCACTCAGGAATATGTGAATATGTGTAGAAGCAGTCAGGTAGTGTTGACAGAAATTTCCTTCACAGGTCTGCCAGGTAAGTTAAGGTATAAATTAGCTGTAAGAAGGCTGTAATTATTCACTGTGTACAACACCCACCGTCCAACCCCAAGGCTGCAAATGACAGTAAGATAAGTACATACACCAAGTAGTCACCTCCAAAAAATGTCCAAGTGTCACGCTGTCACAGCTAGTGGTCACTGCCACCCACACTCAGGGTGACCAATATAAATCATGGCAGAGTATGGCAATAGTACACACACACACACACACACACACACACACACACACACACACACACACACACACACACACACACACACACACACACACACACACACACACACACACACACACACACAGTATGAGTGCACATATGTAACCCTGACAGTATGAATATGGGTAGAAACAGCCAGGTAGTGCTAACAGAAATTTCCTTCACAGGTCTGCCAGGTAAGAAAAGGTATAAAGTAGCTGTAAGAAGGCTATAATTATACACTGTGTACAAACATGCCACTGCCCAACACAATGCCATAGGGTGATGTAAAGTGAGGTAATACCTGGAGAGTAATGATTAGATTAATGATCATTAAAGTTGTGAGCAACTGAAGCCTATACAGTTGTTAATTGACATCTCTCTCTCTCCCCCACCTTATCTGTAACAATAATCTAAACACATAAATAAATGGGTATGTTTCTTCACCAAACCTGCTGTTGGGACATGTGTCCTATTTTTCTACAAATATTGAAATGTTTGACTATTAATGTTCCCTGTGCAAATACTATCATTGATGGCCTGTTGCTATCAATGTAACCTGCATGCCATTATAATGCACACTGTGGTTCCATATATGCATGTGTTCTGTTTGCTATGCAACTGTTCAAAATCTGGTGCTTTGTGTTGATGAAAATACCTATGCATGCTGTTATAACTAATCCTGGAGTGTGTTTTTTGACTACCCAACACATGTTATAAAACTGCAACACCATAGCATGTCTGGGAAGGCCGATCAAAGTGGGTCCACTTGTCCCGCTTCAGCTGGGCATGGCACTGGGCCCCAGCATGTCTGGGACCCAACCCGGGACCTCCTTGTCTGCTGGTCCTGCATCACCGTAGGGTGGAACCACCTCAGGGGATGGGGCCCGTCCCCCCGGAAATGGGCATGCGCAGGACACTGTCAGCCAACATCAGGTCCAGGGATTGGTTTATACTGAGCTTCAAAAGGAGTTCAGAGATCTGCTACACCAGCTTGAAGGCTGCATGGTGCATCTTGAGGGTCAGCCTGCCCATCCTGTTCAGCCCCCAGCACAGCCACCTTTGGGGCCATGAAGGTGCAGTGGTGACTGCTCATGGGTTGGGAACTCAGTCTCATTGTGTCCATTTGGGGGGCTTGTGGGTGTCCCATTCCCAAACACACTACCCGTCTGGATGTTTTCCAGACATGTGTCATATACCACCCCTGTCTGCTGTCTTGACTGCCTTGTCTGTCTTCTATCCAACATACCTCCCCAAATATACCTACTATCCTTCCCCAATATCCCACTCTCACCTTATAACAAATAAAAAAAAAAAAAAAGGGCAATCTGTTCCCACAAAAAATATTGCCCATTACAAAGCTGGCCAATTCGAACACCTGTACACTAGACACATGGAATATGGTCTAATTAGCTTAACAACACATTACTGCTGTCCTCACCCCTCTCTCAGGGGTTTCAGTGTCCACATTCACATTCAAATTCTGTACAAATGCACAGCTGTTGCTGTATAAAAAATGGACAGCTATGGACCTTCCCTATACCCATCCTGCACATCCCTAGCTATCTTTTATATTTTTTTCCATCTGCGCACCCCTTTTTCACCACATTCCTTATTACCCCATTTTTCTTTTCTTTTAAAGAAATTAGCATGGGGCAAGTGGGAGTAAGCAGTAGTAAGCGGAAGTAAGCATGTTTGAGTGGTGCCAAGCAAAGTTATTTCAGATTAAGCACTTCTACGGCTGTGTGTCAGCATAGTTCACCATACCTTAGCATCAGTTACTGCCACGCAAACCCACACAAACCTGCATACAACTGCTTAAAAGTGCCCTCATTACTGTGTATCCAACAGCCACTGTTCTGCCCAGCAACAAAATAATCAGCCCTTGCAAGCCTTGAACCCAGTACCCTGCACACCATAGCCAAAGCAATTCACCATTAAGCCAGCTGAGCTGTTGAAATATCTGATGCTTTTTCAAACATATCTTTCAGTAGTCATTTAACAGTAGGGAAAAGATTCTGTAGAATTAGTCAAGTTTTGTATATACACACACACACACACACGTACATATATATATATATATATGTATATAAATATATATATATATATATATATATATAAATATATATATATATATAAATATATATATATATATATATATATGTTGAAAAATAAAAACATAATATATGTAGAGATACACATATAAAATATATGTATATATATATATATATATATATATATATATATATATATATATATACATATATACATATATATATATATATATATATATATATATATATATATATGTAAATAAATATATATATATATATATATATATATATATATATATATATATATACAGTGTATATCTATATATATATATATATATATATGTGTGTGTGTGTGTGTGTGTGTGTGTGTGTGTGTGTGTGTGTGTGTGTGTGTGTGTGTGTGTGTGTATGAATATATATATATATATATATATTTATTTATATATATATATATATATATATATATATATATATAGATATATTTATGTATATATATATATATATATATATATATATATATATATATGTATGTATTGGAGTCATAACTCAGATCCATACTCCAATCCTCTTACTGCAACAAGTCTGTCCAAATGCTGTCAAAATGGGGGTCAATGGGCCCAAAATAGGGACATCTTTTAAATAATGCCCTCATCCCTTTCTCTCCAGCAGCAACTGTTCTGCCTTGCAACAAAAAAAATCAGTTCTGTCAAGTCTTGAACCAAGGGCCCTGCAAACTACACTCATATTAATGTATCACTACACCATGCGAGCTGCAGAAAATAGTGGTGATTTTTCAAACATAAGTTAGTAGAGTCATTCAATAGTAGGGAAAGGATTCTGTAGAATCAGTCAGGTTTTCTGTATATACATGTATATATGTATGGAGATGCATATATGTGGATAAATATATATATATATATATATATATATATATATATATATATATATATATATATATATATATGTGTGTGTGTGTGTGTGTGAAAGAGAGAGAGGCATCTAAAATATATCTACACATATGCATATGTATATATATATATATATATATATATATAAATGTGAATACATACATATATGTATATATATATATATATATATATATATATATATATATATATATATATATGCAAATAAAACCAAGAAATCACTGGTGAAGAAAATTATTAAAATAAAAAAAACATTCAAAGGCATCTGTAAAATGTAAATAAAACTAGGTATAACACAAGATGGAAGAATGCAGCAAGTAGAACCTGTGATTGAGTGCACTTTCATTCTTTATTTGTTTAAGAGCTTCATCAGAATAAATTAACTGTGCAGATTACAAAGTTAAAATAGTGTAGGAAAACCATTAAAAATAATCTTGTCCAATCAAAATTACAGTTCAACCCCTTTAAACATGATGGAAGTGTAATTCTCAAAATTCTATTGCCCATAAATATGCATGAGGAGGGAGTAAAACAGAAAACAGAGTAGCAGAACCAAGCTCAAACAACATTCTTAATGTAATCTGTAAACTTAACTGAAAATAAGAAACCAGACATCTGTAATAATATGTAATAAAGTACAAGTACAATTACGTTCCCAAGTATACAAATATTGTTGCAAGCTCTCCTACTATGAATTGTTGAGTAGACCGCCTATTTTTTCATACAAAAGGGCACAAACTTTAAGGAACTCTTTTGATAACAGAGACTCACAGTTTTTAATAGGAAATGTTCGCAATGTTTCTCACCCACCTGGGATGTTCAAATGCAGCAAATGTATCTGTTGTCAATATATCTGTACAGGATCTTGCTTTACATTTGAACATATTAATTTCATTGTTACTTTTTCCCATCACTTTGATTGTAATTCTTGTAACGTTGTTTATGCAGGGATTTGTATGACTTGCAGTTACTTTTATGCTGGAAAGACTAGTCGGAAACTTTCTGACTTCATTAAGGAGCATTGTGCTGCAATTAAAGGAAGAGCAGTCACAATGCTTTAGCTAGACACTCTGCAGCTTGCCGTGACTTTGTTAAATTCCATTTTATTGTTTTAGAGAAAGTTGACTTGTTTTTTGGGGACTACTCAGCTCTACTAGAAGTGAAAGAACTCAGATGGCAGCTCCGAATGGGTGCAGAGTTCTCTCCAGGGTTCTAATTTAAAATGTGTACTCAGATGGCAGCAGTGATGGTCTGAGTGATTTTTATGCTTTAAAGGACTGACTTTATTGTTAACTTGTAAGCAAGTCTGATTTCATGCATTGCTACAACAGAAGAGATTACTACTTCTGTATACTTGGGGAATGTAGTTGTACTTGTACTTTATTACGCATTATTACAGATGTTTGATTTCTTATTTTCAGTTAGGTTTACAGATTACATTAAGAATGTTGTTCGAGCTTGGCTCTGCTACTCTGTTTTCTAATAAAGTTACGCCCTCCTCATGCATATTTATGGCAATAGAACTTTAAGAATTACACCTCCATCATGTTTAAAGGGGTTGAACTGTGATTTTGATTGGACAAGGTTATTTTTTTTGGTTTTCTTACACTATTTTAACTTTGTAATCTGCACAGTTCATTTATTCTGATGACGTTCATAGGTTCATAAGTAGGTACTGGGCTATTTGCCCTAGGGTCTATATAAGCCTAGCCAAAAAGGTATCCTGGCTTTTGCCACACAAGAAAATTATTTTCGTGTGCCCCTGTTGAGCAGAGCCACAGAAGTGATCCCCAGGGTGAATTTCCTATCTCCCATCCAATCATCAAGATTTTTCTTGAAGAGTGCTAATGAGGAGCTTTGTTTGATATATCTAGGTAGTTTTTTCCAGAGTATGGGAAGTCTCTGGGACAGGAATCTATCCCTCCAGCATGTTCTGTTTATTGTCTTGACAAGGTTTAGTTCCCTAGAGCATGTAGCTTAGAGGTATTGGGATTTCTTTAAGTGGAGCATGTCCAACAGCTCTGGGTTTGACATAGCTTTGTATGTTAGGCAGAGATTACCTCTGAGTAGGTGATATGCGACTGAGTAAAGCTGGAGTTTTTTGAGACGGTCTATATAGGGCATCTGTTTGAGGCTGGTAATTCTCTTTGTGAGGTATTTCTGCATCCTTTCCAGTTGTTGTATGTGTCTTGTGAGGTACATACCAAAAGGGGCACTGTATTCTATAATGGGTCTAATGAGTGATGAGTAGAGGGGAACAATGACCTTTTTTTCCTGGATGAGCAACCTTTTGTGATGAGGTAGAAGGATTTCCTGACTACTGTGGTGATGTGATTATCAAAGGAGAGACTATTGTCCACCTGTGTCCCAAGGTCTCTTTTCACACTTTCAGTGTTAAATAGACTACCGCCTATGTAGTAGTTCATGGGTACAGAGTTTTTATCAAATAAGATGACAATGCACTTTTTGGCATTGAGCTTGAGGCCATGGCTTTGACACCAGGCATCTGTCTCAGTGAGGCCCTTTTGTAAGATGTCCACATCGTTAGGAGTTTCAATTATGCCTCCTAGTTGCAGTCATCTGTGAACTTCATTAACCAAAGACCTTCTGTGTTAGCCTGTACTTCAGAGAAGTAGATACCAAACAGGAGAGGACCCAGGACTGAACCCTGTGGTACTTCACTTGTCACTGATCTGAAGTCAGATTTGGAGTCTCCTACTTTCACAGTGTGGGTTCTGTCAGTGAACCAGTTGGCAACCCATCTTGTGACATAGGGATTTATACCTAATTTAGTAAGCTTATCTATAATTCCAGAGTGGGGATGGTGTCAAAAGCCTTGGCGAGATCTAGATAGGCTGTGTGAACCACCTTACCCTCATCTACATCTTTGGTGACCGCTTCAAAGAAGTCTATCAGGTTTAGGAGACATGATTTGCCTTTTACAAACGTGAACTGAGTGGGGTCCAGAGTTTGGAGATTACCAATGTTATTGTTTATACCATAGCCTTGCAGTCCAGGCTCATCAGGCTAATGGAGCGGTAGTTCCTGGGGTCTGTGGTGGCTCCCTCTTTCTGGAGTGGGATAACCATCACTGTGTGCCATTCAGTGGGCACAAAGCCTGAGGTGAGGCTATGATTGAACATGGTCCTTAGGTGGGATGCCAGTTCATTCTGTAGTTCATGTAGAATACAGCCTGAGATGTTGTCAGGTCTCATGGATGCTGTGTTCATGGCTTTGGAGTGTGTGATTTTTACCTGTGCAGCCATGATTACAGGAACTTTGCATTCTTTCAGTATAGAGATGGGCCATTTAGTGGATGAGAGGGGGGTAAAGATAGCATTGAACCTATCTGCCAGGATGTTGGCAATATCAGTTGTTTCTGTATATTTAGTGCTATTGTGCTGTAACTCAGAGCAGATCTGAGTGTTGCTGTTGAGATTCTTGACATAGCTTTAGAATGCTTTGTGGTTGTCTTTAGAATCAGTGGTGATTTTGTTTTTGTAACTAGCTTTGGTGGATTTTATGAGGGATCTCAGTTTCTTACTGAGGCTGACCAGAGAGTTCCTCCAATCATGGGATTTTACTCTTTTTTGCAACAGTTTCTTTCTTCTGTTGTAGAGTTTGTTTATGGCAGGGGACCACCAGATTGGCCTCCTTTTTTTGGAGGATAGCATCTTGGTTCTGTTAGGGATTGTACAATCCATGCACTTGTGTAAGTGCTTATAAAGTGCATTGTGTAGAATTCAGTAGTCGTACCTCTGTTGTCCATCTGAATGGGTCTCGTGAAGTTTGCCACTTCTGTCTTAAGAAGCGTGAAGTTGGCTTTGGAGAAATTTTTTACGGTATTTTCCCTAATGGGGGTGGGTGTGGGATGTGAATCTCTATGGTGATTAGCTTGTGGTCGGATCTGGCCAATGAGGAATTGACCTCTGGTGTGGAACACCAGTTGCCCATGTTGTTAATGACCAGGTCACGGATATTGATGCCCCTGGTGGGGGTGTGGATAAGTTGATCCAAGGCATTGGAATTTATGAATTCCAGAAAACGTTGAGCAAAAGGGTTGGTACATGAGTAGTTTTCCCAGCTAGTGGTGGGGTAGTTGAAATCGCCGATTATTAGGGTGTTGTACCCTAATATTTTCCAGTCTATTAATAAATGAGGAGTGAGAATCCTGGGGCTTGGTAGGGGATCTGTAGCAAGCGACAATTTGGATTGCGGTCTTGCCCAGAGTTAGTTGCACTTGGATAATCTCGGATGCATTATGCTGAGCAACTAGCCTGGAGGTATGGATATCCTTAATGAATATGGACACGCCTCCACCTTTAGTGTTGTGGTCCTGATTAGATGGCCGAAAGATGTGGTATGAATTATAGCCTGGTAATGCAGGGGTGCTTTCTGGAGCCTTGAACAGGTCTCTGTCACTGCACAGATGTCGATGTTCTCCATTTTAAGGAGTGCCTCAAGTGAGTGCGTTCTTAAATAAAGAAAGAAAGCATGCTGAATTACAGGTTCTACTTGCTGCATTCTTTCTTCTTGTGTTATACCTAGTTTTATTTATGTTTTACAGATGCCTTCGGAAGTTGTTTGTTATTTTAAATATATATATATAAATATATATATATATATATATATATATATATATATATATATATATATATATATATATATATTTATATATATATGGGTTCACTTTATAATTTCAAAATATTGAAATCCCGAATTTCAGTATTTCAAACTTATAAAATCGAACGTTGAAAATCGTAAAAGTGCATAATCATGAATCCGAATATCTCAAATTCGTGGTTATGGCTTTACGGTGCGCTGCGTGCTGTGTTGTGACTGGATTGTGTTTTGTGTTGTGTATGGATTTAGGTGTAATTTAAGGTAAGTAAGTATTTTGTTAGGGTTTTGTGTGGGAGTTTGAGTGTGTGTGAATGTGTTAGTTATACGTGTGGGTTCGGGTAGGCAGGTGAACGTATGGGTGTGTAAGTGTTGGATGTGTTAGTGTTTGCATGTGTGTGATGTTTGTGTGTATGTGAGGGGCTGTAGAATGTGTGGGTGTGGGTTTCCTTTCTGTATGTGTTTGTGCAATCTCAGAGTTGGTATATATAAGTAGAGGGGGTGTTTGGGCACAGCATAGTGTAGGTTTATCTGTTTGTGTTTTTGTGTTTGTGTGTGTTTTGTTTGTTTTGGTTTGGGTTGGATGATGTATGTGTTTTGTGTTGCATGGTGTGTTTCTGTTTGTGATTTTGTGTTTTGTGATTGTGTAGTTTCGAGATTTAGGCCGTTCGACTTTATGGTTTCGAAATACTGAAATTCAGGATTTCAGTATTTCTGAATTATAAAGTGAATCCCTATACATATATATATATATATATATATATATATATATATATATATATATATATATATATAAAACAGCTACAAGCACATGCATTCTGAGGGTCATGCTACTGAACACTAGAAGTGTAAATCTCAAAATGCACTCACTAAAAGCACTCCTTAAAATGGAGAACACTGACATTTGTGCTGTAGCACAGACCTGGTTAAAGGCAGCAGAAAGCACCCCTGCACTACCAGCCTATAACTCATTACACACCTTTTGTCCCCTGAACTTGGACTGAAGCTCCAAAAGTGGTGGTATTTCCATATTCATCAGGGATGCATACACCTCCAGACTGGTAGCCCAACATAACACATCACAGATACTGCAGGTGTAGCTAACATTGGGTAAGACAGTGATCCAGATTGTAGCCTGCTATAGGTCCCCGACCATGTCCCAAGACTTACACTCGATGTTCCTAATCCCCCTGGAGAATATTAGCGCCCAAGCTAGCACTCTCATACTGGTTGACTTCAACTACCCCACCATTAACTGGGAAAGCTACTCATGTACCAATGCACTTACCCAACATTTCATGGAATTCATGAATTCCAATGGTCTGGGCCAGCTTGTTCCTACACCCACTACAAGTAGCAACATCATTGACCTGGTCATCACTAACATACTAACATGGGTGACTGTTGCTGTACACCAATCGTCAACTCCTCCCTTGTTAGATCTGACCACAAAGTAATCACCTTGGAAGTCCACATCCCTCCCACCCCCCTGCAAAGGTAACCAGCATGAAATGCCTTTTGAAAGGTAACTTTGGCCTCTTAAAAACAGAGGTAGATAACCTCATGGCAGCCATGCAAATGGAGACTAGTTTCATGACTGCCGAATCACACACCAATACATTATGAACACATATACAAATGCAAGGATTCTGCCATACCTAATAGAACCAAAACACTCTTCTCCAAAAAAAAAGGGAAGCCAATCTGGTGGTCCCCTGCCATAAAGAAACACTTCAACAGAAGGAAAAAACTGATACAGAATAAGGTGAAGTCCCCAAGACTGGAAAAAAACCCTTATTAGTCTCAACAAATAGATGAGATCCCTCATCAAATACTCTAAAGCTAGCTGTGAAAACAGAATTGCAGCACATAAAGGCCTCCTATAGTTATGCAAAGAATCTCCATGGCAATACCAAGATTTGCTCTGAGCTGCTGACCAATGGTACCTCCTATACTGAGCCAACATATATTGGCAATATACTGGCCGACAGATTCAGTGCCAAATTTACACCTCTCCCCCCCAGGACCAATCACAATACCAGTACACTGCTAGGCACCCAATATTACTGCTGCACAGGCTAAAACACCACTGTTCAAGGCCAAGAATACAGCTTCTATGGACCTGACAATATCCCTGGATGTGTTCTACATGAACTACAGAGTGAACTTGCACATCACCTGTGTGCCCTGTTCAATCACAGCCTCACCTCAACCTTTGTCCCTACCGAATTGTGCACTGCTACAGTCACCCCTCCCCCCAAAGGAGGAGCGACTTCAGACCCTGGGAACTATCACCCCATTAGCCTGACAAGTCTGTTATGTAAAGCTATGGAATGCATCATCATGGATCTAATAAACAGGGATATGGGAATCACCAGAATCAGGATCCCACACAGTTTGGTTTTGTGAAGGGTAGGTCATGCCTGCTCAATCAATCTGATTGACTTCTTTGAGTCAGTCACCCGAGCTGTGGATGAAGGCAAGGTGGTTCATACAGCCTACCTTGATCTGGCCAAAGCCTTTGATAACATTCCCCACTCAGGAATCATGCAAAATCTAACTAAGCTAGGCATCATCCCCTATATTACTAGGTGGGTTGCAAACTGCCTCACAGATAGAACTAACAGTGTGAAAGTAGCTGACTCCAAGTCAGACTGCTGACTAGTCATGAGTGGAGTCCCACAGGGTTCTGTCCTGGGTCCTCTCCTGTTTGGTATCTAGTTCTCTGAACTCCATGCCAACATGAAGGGAATCTGGCTGACAAAGTTCACAGACAATTGCAAGTTGGGAGCTATTATTAACTACCCAAACGATGTTGACATCCTACAGAAAGGCCTCACTGAAACCAACGACTGGTGTCAGAGACATGGTCTTAAGGTCACTGTCAAAAAATGTGTTGCCGTCCCCTTTGGGAAAAACCCTGTTCCCATGACTTACCACATCGATGGAAGTCCCTGAACACAGAAGGTATTATAAGGGATGTGGGAACACAGGTTGACAGCAACCTCTCTTTGGACCACCACATTGCCACTGTGGTCAGAAAGCCCTTCTATGTGGCACATCTAATTACTAATGCTTTTGCATCCAAGAAGGAAGAGGTCATTGCCCCCCGTACTCTTCTTGACAGAGTGACACAGTTTGTTTCAGAATACATATTCTGATGGATGTGAGGTTTGAAAATAAAATGTATGTCATCATTTACTGACAGAAATCATCATATCATCACAGTGACTTACCAGAGAAATGAGAATAGTCTATAAAACAGACCAGAAATATGAGCAATAAACCTGGACATCCAGAAACAATCCCACCATCTGAGAGGTATGCTCAGAACCCCTTGCTACAATGAATCTGGACCAAGGCTGACAAAGTGGTGGGTGGAAGCCATGAAAATGGGTTTGTATCTGAAATAATGGCATAGATAAGCTGACAAAGTTGCTGCAGTAACACCTTCCTGTCTGCTCTAACATATATTTAGTGAAATCGCACAAGTAATTGAAATAGCAAATCTGCTATGGGTAATTACACATGTATTTGCAAATATATCAGGCACTACAGTTATGTAACAGCACTGAAAAACACAAACCAGTGTGAAATTGCATACCCAGAACCAATATCACCACAGTCGCAGTCACATACTGGTAAGTCAAGTGAACAGTAGAGTATATGGACTGTATGAGCAAATACATCATAGTTTGCCACTCACATACTAGGCCTACATATACTGGCCCAATTCTCAGTGTAGTCTGAATCCTGACCATGGTACAGGACATGTCTCAGTCTGCCCCTGCAAATATATACAGCCAGTAGACCAGCAGATACTGGAGCAGCATGCACAGTCAGATAAAAAAGGAGCCATAACACTTACATCTTCCCCCTTTCATACACAGCCCAAATAACACATATACATGACGTGTACACAATCCTGGCAGTCTGTTAACAATGGCCAGACATACACAGACCTCTCAAATGTACAGTTCACCTCAGAATGTACAAGCTCAGGTCTCATATATATGGCCTCTTCCCTGATATGTGTATGGGTCTACTACATCACTGGTATGGTAGCAGGAATGAAGGCAAGAAATAATTATACTAAATACTTTGGAGCCTCATAGTGCATGACATCTGGACAAATCCTGACATCATTTGGGGACAGAGGCACAAACACAGGGGTAGATTGGACATATTAATGTCATAAATTGAGACAGTTTCTGATGTTACTGGGTTTGTTGTAACATATACTTTATGAGGAATATGAAGTCAGTAATACCAATGGATGTAAATATTTACTGAATGCATTCCCCAGAGTCCCTGACAGATTTTCCAAGGACAGAAACTGTCTGGGGAACAGACAAAACATAACAGGCAAACATGTGGCCAATCTGTGGACAGCATGCCAGCGGAGAGGTATGTCAGAGACATATCACAGTCAGACATGCAGTCACTCACTAAATGTATGTCCACACACACCCAGTCAATCTATCAACCCACCATGTGTATAACAACACTGATGATATAGAATCTGTTCACAATTCTGGGAATATGACCCCCATGTTGTTGGGCTGTCTCGAAATGTCCTGTCCTCTGAAGTATTTCTACCTACTGTCTGTGAATCTGTAGCCCACCACCACTCTAATGTCCCTCACATAGGCAAGGAAAAGGAGCAAGGCCCACATGAAGGCTGTTCCATATGTTGGAACTAGCAGCAGTGTTTAGGCCCACAGCACAATGCTATGTGGGCACCTACATAGTTGTATGGCCTTAGCAATACCTGACACCTGCACATCTGCACAGAGGGCAGACAGAAATTAGATAGCAAACAGGTCATGCATTAGGATGAATGTTTTGAAGGATAGAAGTCTGAAACTGAAATGTATGCCATTACTACATGACCACAGTCCTCAATGACATGGATAAAAGACATAGTACTCTACAGTTACTATAATAATATCATATTAATATCCAATAGGAGATACATAAAAACATACAGCTCAAACACCAAGAACAAGACAGTGTAGTACTCAGAATCCCAGCTTTGCATGCAGGGGTGCACGGTTCAAGTACTACAATCTGAAATCTACTTTTACATGGAAAAGCACTGCTAAAAGTGCTAATTTAGTAATACAATATGTGTTAAATGATTCTTGTCAACCAGTGCGCACGTGTAACATGCAAGTGTGAGTGCATATTACATGTGATACTACCCACGTATAAAAAAAAGAAAGAAAAAAAAAACATGTGATACTACCATGTATACCCAAGTGTCCAATACAGTATAGTCACACCCCTTGCTACTGTAATGGCAGCACATAGAAGCATGTTATATACAGGAAGTTAAATACACTTATTAAATTATATCATTACAATGCTATTTTATACGACTGGAATGTGAGCAATGGATACTAGGACGAAGCTATCCTTAGCAGGTTTAAGCATTGCTTAAATGTGAATGATAAGCAGATTTGCACACTGGTAAGCATCGCTAAGTGAAGCCTACATGTTATATTTGTTTAACAGTGTATTAGCATTGCTTACCATCATGCAAACCCATGCAAACCCATTTAAAGCTGCTCAAAACTGCCTTAATCACTCTGTATCCAACAGCCCTTGTTTTGCCTAGCAACAAAATAAATAGCCCTTAGTGGTCTTGAACCCAGAACCCTGCACACCATAATCACATCAATTTTCTACTAAGCGATCTGAGTTGTAGGGCCTTTGGATGTTTTTTTTCAAACATACCATGCATTACAGCCAGTTTACAATAGGGAAGAGACACTCTGCAATCAGGAAGGATTGGTATCTACAAATATATATATGAAAAGAAACATATACATATATAGAGATAAATATGTATATATATATATATATATATAGAGAGAGAGAGAGAGAGAGATAAATATGTATGGAGATACATATATGCATTTAACAATATATAGATATATTACCAATAAATACTGATGTGTGTGTGTGTGTGTGTGTGTGTGTGTGTTTATATATATATATATATATATGTGTGTGTGTGTGTGTGTGTGTGTGTGTGTGTGTGTGTGTGTGTGTGTGTGTGTATGTATAACAACACACACACACACACACACACACACACACACATATATATATATATATATATATATATATATATATATATATATATATGCATACATGTCTCAAAATGCCCAGACAAACATATGCTGCTGATAGACCACCCATAACTGGGGCAGCATGCACGGTTGAATACAAAAGGACCCATGACACTCACAAGTGCCCCCCACCATCCAAATAGTAAGTGAACAGTATGCTTCTACAAAATCATGATAGGCCATACACAATGGCCAGACATACAACAACCAGGGGTTGGGGATGGTATAATGGTTAAGGTGTTTTGCCTTACAAACTCTCAAGGGGTACAGGGCCTGAATCTCAGGGGATAGGCTAGGCTTAAAAAGCTCCCTGGGCAGTTAGCCTAACTCTAAAGTACTAACCTATGAACCTATGAACCTCTTAGCAAAATAACTAAAATGACTGAAGATAGTAAAGAGAAATACATCCAGCCAGTAAATCACACAAGTTTATTATACTCTGATGTCTTGGCCAAAGCCTTCAAGGAGTAAAACATTACAAGAAATACTTGCCTTAAATACAAGAAGCAATTAACACTTAAGTACATTTAAATACACAGCCTCCAGTTACACTCCTCATTTAACACCCTAGGGGATAAAGTATCACATTTAAAAATATAAATTGATTCTGTACATAACAATTGTTCTTTTATGACTGTTTGATCAAACTGAAAAAAAGACTTTTTCCAAAATAGTACCTTGCAACCCACTACTGTCCCTATGGTGAGATTTATTAAAATGTGTAGCCATAGAACTGTCTTCTTTCTTATCAGTAATATGTCTCACATATTCTAACAGCTTATTTTAAAACACTTGTTACTCTCCCCATATAAAATATGTTACAAGGGCATCTAAGAGCATTCTCCATACACTGACCTCTTCAATGTACAGAGTTCCACATGTTGTCCAACCTTTCTCCTCAGCAGGAATGGCAGCACTAAATAATGATAGACTACACATATCAGCCTTCTACTGTATGACATCTGGACAAAGTTTGACATGATTGGGGGACAGACACTCAAAAACATAGCCATACTTGAAATATTGCTGTTATACACTGAGAAAGTTGCTGGTGTTACAGGCTTTGTTGTAACATATCTTTTCTGAGAGATAGAAATTCAGAAACACAAATGGATGTTAGTATTTACTGACTGCAATCACCAGAGTATGCTACTGATTTGCCAAGGACAACACCTGTCTGGGGAACAGACCAAATATAACAGATAAACCTCTGGTCATTATGTGGATAGTCCTAGAGTTGAGAGCTATGCACACACAGAACATTGTCAGACTGAAACCCAAGCAGAAGTGGCATGTTCAGACAAACCCTGTTAAACTAGCAGTATTGAAAACATATAACAGCAATACTCACATTCTGCCCTTAAGTCTTTAACCTTCTCCACCATTTAGCTGGCTTGTCTCCACATGTCTTGTTGTAAGAGGTATTAGCTCACACATCTCCAGGATGTCTTCCTCACAGGTAAGGAAAAGGGGCAACACCCACATGGAGTATTCAATTATAGGTGTGTATTGCCATGACACTGGCTATTGGAATAACTACACAGCTGCTCTGTATGCACTTAGCAACTGGGGAACACCAGTTGGTGCACAGGTCATCACATGGTCATGAGCATTACCTACAAAAGACAAGCTGCCATCTACTGAAACCTCCTCTGTCATAGACAGTGATCTCCATAACAGAAGAATAACTCAGAAGATATAGCTAACAAAATCCACTTAAAAATGTATGTGAAACAAGTAAGCATGTAACTGAATGCACGAGGTTTTCTGTAGTAATGGAAAATAGGGGTTTGAAAGAATATGTCTCAACAAGGCATTCTGTACTGATGTACTGCTGAACAGCACTGATGGCCATAGCATGTGGCTCTGTCTGCAGTGATATAGATCACAGCGCAGGCTTCTGATTCACCCCAGGAAAGGACAGCTGGAATTTGGCAACTACTAGAGTGTCTGTCAAACACCATTGGCTGTGCCACTGCTAGGCCAGCTACTGGGATGTTGTACACATCCATATGTTACCTGTGCATATAACTATGATACACAATTTGTCTTATAAATATAAGAAAACTATACAGAGCATGTGCAGAGTAAAGTACTGTTGCAGAAGTGTGTGTTGAAATGCATGTCATATAGTGAGTTCATACCATTCAACTGTACAGTCTTATAAGCACATGTGTGCATGATATCTGTAGTCACTTACATAGAGCTGTGTTATGTTAGGCATATCATTATCAAGTCTGTTAATGATGACACTGTCACATAATAGCTTAGATATGAATGTGTGACATCCTCCATATTAGCACTGTGATAGCAAAGCCTACTGTGCAATTAACTTGCTTATCTATATATGTAAATACGTTGTGCATGTTCTACTTGTGTTTGATATCAGTTGCAGTGCATACAACAGACATAAATGTTTACAGGTACTGGTTGTTGCATTTCCATGACAGTGATATGGGTAGTAGAATAGGCATGATTATCAGGTTGTAATCAGAGAAGTGTGCAACTGTTATGACCCCCTGCCCATGCTTACCACAAACAGCTATCTGGACAACTACATACAGTGGATATCAAGAGTGTACACACCCCTGTTGAAATGCCAGCTTTGTGTACTATACATAAATGAGACCACAGAAAATCTTTCCAAAATGTTTCCCACATTGAATGTGACCCATAACTTGTACAATTCTATTGACAAACCAACAAATCTGTTAGGGGTGAAAATATAAAACATTAACAATGTACTATAAACTGATTGCATACATGTGCACACACATAAACCACTATTTGGTTGATGCACCTCCTGCAGTAATCACAGCATTCTCTTTTTTGTTACATGCATGCCTTCAATTAACAAGAATCTGATTAACCCCATATAATGTTCAACTGACCTAGTAGGATATATTTGACATTCACCCAGTTGCCTGCTACAGCAATAGACATGTTTGGCAGAGAACTGCACAGCCACACTCCTTCTGTCTCTCCACAAATTATAACAACCACTGACCAAACGCAACAGCAATTCTGCTCCTGTATAATATTTGGCAGAGAGCTTACAAAGCATTGAAGGTATCTCATTGTGGAAAGGTATCAGTCAGGAGAAGAGTAGATAAAGTGTCCACAACATTGGATATACCATGGAATACAGTGCAGACAGTCATCAGACAGTGGAGAATATATGGGACAACACTGACACTGCAAACACCTGGACGTCCATCCAAAGTGGATGACATGACAAGATGACAACTGTACATGGAGACTGCCAGGGGACCTACAGCAAGAATGCCTGCCAAGCACTGGGTGTGCACCACATGTGACAACAATCTTCTGTATTACCTATATGTCAGCCCTATGGGGTAGGGTTGCTAGATGGAAGCCTTTTCCTACACAGAAAAATGTCCAGGTCTGGACAAACATTGCCAAACAGTACATAAAGTCTCCAAAAAGCATGTTGGACAATGTGTCATGGTCTGATGACACCAAGGTTGAACCTGTGGCCCACAATTTCAAGAAGTATGTTTGGCCCAACACAACACTTTGCATTACCAGAAGAACACCACCTCCCCACCCCCACTGGTGGAGCATGGTGTTGGCAGTATCATGCTGTGGGGTTGCTTTTCAAAACC
This sequence comes from Protopterus annectens, assembly GCF_019279795.1. Classification (NCBI taxonomy): domain Eukaryota; kingdom Metazoa; phylum Chordata; order Ceratodontiformes; family Protopteridae; genus Protopterus; species Protopterus annectens. The sequence continues at coordinate 1,604,111,745 of NC_056737.1, read as the reverse complement.
TGGAACTGGGCCTCTACTCAAGATGGAGGGAATTATGAACAGTTGCAAATACCAGACATTTTCATCCCCAAACCTTCGGTGATCTGCTATAAAGCTGAAGATGAAAAGGTATTTTATCTGTAAACATGACAATGACCCCAAGCATACATCCAAATCGACAAAGGAAGGGCTTCACCAGATGGAAATTACATTTTGGGAATGTGCCAGCCAGAGGCCAGACCTACATCCAATAGAAAATCTGTGGGTTGCCCTGAATAAGGCTGTGCATAAGAGATGCCCTCACAAATTGACATATTTGTAGCACTGTTGCAAGGAAGACTGGGCAACTATTACCAAGTAAAGATATGCCATGATGATTGACTCAGACTTAAGATGACAGAATGCTGTCATTATCTCAACAGGTGCTTCCACAAAGTATCTGTTTAAGGGTGTGCTCACTCATGGCACCAGCTTATTGTACTGATTTCAATTTGCATGTTTCCCCACAACAGATTGCTATGATTACAATGGAATTGTACAGGCTATAGGTCACATTAAAGGTGGGAATTGTTTTGAAATTAGTTATTGTGGTGCCAAGTTACAATAGCATGGAGACCAGACATTGTAATAAGGGTGTGTACACTTATATATCCACTGTAACTGTATGTACTCAGCAATACCTGATCTGTAAAACCCTCCTCCACCAAGATAGAGTACCCCCTTTGATGGACCACAGCAAGACACAAACCACATAATAGGTTGCTATATTACTGTACAGGGCCACATTGGTGCAGGCAACAACTTGGAAGCATGCTCACCTCTATCTGAACACGCATGTAAGGTCACAGGTTACTCCATGTAAGGCTAACTATGAGTACAAATCACACATATCCACACTGCCAGGGCCAGTCATAAGGGTGTCTCCACATATGTTGTCCGTCTCAGAGGCAACAACACAATTCATCCTGTACTGGTGTGAAATCACACCTCATACACATGCCATGGCTATAGGCAACCTACATTAGACAGGTTAGATGTGAACATCACTCTCCTGTCCTCCCATCCCTATAGGGAGATATGCACATCAACTGCACCCCTACCCTCATCAATGGTGAGCAAGTACATATCGCCTACTGAAAGGCAACAACAGCAAGTCTCACAGTTACATCACACCCCGTAGTCAAACACAGCCTTGGCAACATCCACACCACATCCACATGGAAGATGGCCGCTGTCATCCCTCTTCACAAAATGAATGGAGAGTAAAGGTTTATGCAATTAACTGTCTATCATTGGTGGGAATATGACACATCAAGACCAGGAGTGCAATGCAAGCTAATATTGTGCTGATAGATTACAAGGGTGTGGTGTAGTTATGAGTGCTGGTAACAAATATCCACTATTGATGTGCAATTTCTGTCCATACTGTTGACAACTGTATGATGTGCTATGATGTGTTTCACTGTTTATGTCTTCCAGGCGGGATGCAACATGCCAGAAATCCACCCTACAATGCAGCAGAAACATCTGCAATAACTGACGTTGTCGTCAACCATTATGATGTCATGTTTGGCTATGATCAGAAACATCTGCAGGAGCAGACGACTCTGTCGAATGACTTAGTTTACAGGGTAAATGATGTCAGCCTGCACACAAGAATCTATGAGCAGGTCCGGCATCATGTCACCGACCTCATATGTAATGCCTGGTGAAGGGCTGCTGCTATAGCCATAGAAGTGACAGCCACAGGTGGGGGCCCAGTCATGCAGGCCTCACTGACACCCACCGAACAGCTCCTCGCCAACCTTGGTGCACCCACTCGAGGCACACAACATCTTGCTGAATCCAGCATTGTGAATGTGGGTGCCCCCCACACAATAGATGAGCTTGCAGGTAAGGCCCTAGTGCACATTAGTAGAGTATTTTAGCATACATACTTGTATCTGTAGAGTATCTACATGCATATGTCAGACAAGATAGTACTTGTGGATGGGGTTTGGTAAATCACATAAGGGCACATCTATGGTGCTGGGCAGCATATGTCATAGTATTTGGGGTTGTACTGTTAATGTGCAGAAATGCTGCTTCCCCCCTGTACCAAGGCCACATGTGAGTCTGCTGACAGTACCTCCCCCCTCCCCCACTTATTTAGCTCCCTCTGGTGTACAAGTGGACAGCAGCCTGTAGCTGGTGAGTATGTAATTATTTTGTTGTGCTTTTCCAATACACACCTAGCCATATTGCTTGATGTTCATTTTCACTTGTGGTGGTGTTAACTGTAGTGCAGTAAAAAATGTCTGCACGTATAGCAGGTGCAGGGCCAGACCAAACCAGGAATCAGTGAACAAGTGGCCAGCCCCAGGGTGAAGTAAGCACAACAAAGTAGAAATAAATGTTTAATGGTCCCAAACCGGTTTCGGCAAAACTGACTTCCTCAGTGGGATATGTAACAAAACTAATGTAATCATGCCATTTATATAGAACAATTCCTCCAATGAAAAGTCAACCTTACAGATTATTTCGTATAGCAAATATTAACATATTTACCTAAAAAATCAAACAAATAATATTTACTACCATCATATTATAAAATAGAAATCACAAACTCTATAAGCGATCATTGTGCCCTGGTGAAAAAAGACCCCCCCCCCAATTTTATAATCCAGTATTTATTTTTTTTATTATCATGAATCCTATCTATAATCATAAAAATAAAACTGTGCATTATGGTGGATAGCGCAATGTCTTGGCTTTCTATATAGGCCAGACATCACATCCCTTGCATCTTCATATGTCAGAGCATTGGAATGATATGTAATAAGCGACTGAGGAATGCATTATGTGGCACAGAGCTCATAGTGTGTTGAGTTTCAAAAGTACATGTATAGTGAGTGACATCACATGCCCTTGTAAGATATGGAAATGGTGGTGTAGTGGGTGTGACATGTCTCATACTAATATCATGCACAAGTGTACACACTCCCAAATACTGCTATACATGCCAATGCGCACGCACACACACACACACACACACACACACACACACACACACACACACACACACACACACACACACACGTGTGCCAGTACTGTAATTAAGAGCCCTGCCTCTATAGCTGCTCATTCCATACTGTTACATAACTGTTGCACATAGCACAGGGCTTATAGGTCTGCAGAGTGTGTACAGATACCTCTACAGATGATGTAAAAAGCAGCCCTTGTACAGTGGAATGAAGGACATGTGCTGGGAGTACTATGGCCTACAATTGTAATATGTGGCCACCTAATGGATATATTCCTTACTCAAACACACACACTCAGGATACTAGTCTTGCTCGTGCATGGGCACACACACATGCATGCACACACACACACACACACACACACACACACACACACACACACACACACACACACACACACACACACACACACACACACACACACACTTGACAGGACTGAGATTCATAGGATCATGTGCTCATAGGTGTGTACCGGGCTAATGGGCATGGAGCCATGACAAGCCTTCCCCATGGGAGTAGCCTGGCATCATGCGACCTGACATTTTTTCTCAGTGTCTATTAACCATTTCCAATTCAGTGAGGCCATGGTAACAGTTAAATTCCCCATCCACTCATCCAGATTTCTTTTGAAGAGGGTCAGTGAGGTGCTCTGAAATGTATTTGACATATATTGCCTTACATGTCCACTCACTGGGTTATGTACCTGTCCCCCAGCATGTTCTGTTGATTGTGGTAATGAGGTTGAGTTATCCATGGCATGTGGTGCATACAGATCAGAGTTTCACTAGATATGGCATTCCTAACACAGCTAGCCACACATGGCATTGTCAGTCAAGCATGGAGTGCCTGTAAGTAGCCAAGATGTGGTCAATAGTCCCTATAGGACAGTTTTTGCAGGCTAGGACCCTATTTTTGACATACACTTGCAGCCATCATAGTTGTTGCAGGGGTCTAGTGAGCTACAAGGCAAATGGGCATTGTATCTGCTGTTTGGCCTCATGAGGAGAGAGTAGAGGGAGACATTGACATCTTCCCTACTAGATGACCCATCCTTACTTATGAAATATGCCACATAGAGATTATTTCTGTCCACAGTTGCAATGTGGTGGCCATAAGAAAGGTTACTGTCAGCCTGTGTTCCCAGGCCTCTTATAAGGACTTCTGTGTCCATTGGACTACCAGCAATGTGTTAATTCATGGTAAACACATTGATTCCACAAGGGATTGCAACTTTCTTTCCATTCAGCCTAAGGCCAATGTTCTGACATCAGTTGGATGTCTCAGTGTGGCCTTTATGCAGGATGTCAACATAATATGGAGATGTACACATGGCACCCGCCTTGCAATTGTCTGCAAACATTGTCAGCCAGGGTCCCTTTGTGTTGCTCTGGATGTCAGAGGCATACATGACAAACATGAGGGGACCCATGACCAGACACTGTGGTACTCCACTCATGACTGGTTGGCAGTCTGACATGGAGTCTGCTACCTTCATACTGTGGGTCTCATGCATGAGCCAGTTTTCAACCCACCAAGTGACGTAGGGGTTGATGCCTAGATGGCTGTATTTGTCTATGATTCCTGAGTGGGGAATGGTATCACATGATTAGAAGACCCACCTATCTTGTTTTTGTGTCCGTACTATTACATAGCTATTTCACATGGCACATAGCTTTTAGGGCTGCAGAGTGTCCACAGCTACCACTACAGTGGTTGACAACAGTGGGCCCTGTACAGTGGATATTTGGATGTGTACTAGGTGCTGAACTTTTGCAAAACACACACAAACACAGTGGGCCCTGTACAGTTGACAGTTGGATGTGTACTGGGTGCGGACATTTTGCAAAACACACACAACCACAATGGGCCCTGCACAGTGGGCATTTGGATGTGAACTGGGTGTGGACATTTTGTAAAACACACACAACCACAGTGGGCCCTGTACAGTGAACATTTCGATGTGTACTGGGTGCAGACATTTTGCAAAACACACACAACCACAGTGGGCCTTGTACAGTGGACATTTGGGCCCTGTACAGTGGACATTTGGATGCATACTGGTTGTGGACATTATGCAAAACACACACAACCACAATGGGCTCTGTTTAGTGGACATTTGGATGTGTACTGTGAGTGGACATTTTGCAAAACACACACAACTACAGTGGGCATTTGGATGTGTACTGGGTGTGGACATTTTCAACACACCCACTAAAACACACACACACACACACACACACACACACACACACACACACACACACACACACACACACACACAAAACAGTATTGAGATTAAAACTCCTATTTATCTATCTATGCCTACTATAGTGTTACACAGATATCAGACTTACCACAGAGATTATACAATTTCACCTAGTCTAAAGGTACTTCTAAGGTGAATGACATCAACAGGATTACTAAATTAGGGTGAAGGGAGGTGTGAAGCGTGGTACACAACTCAAAATGGTATAACCCACACAGTATATGATTCTCACACACAAACAGTTGCCAGTGCTGGAATTAGAACTCCTGCCTATCTAGTCATTTTTACTATAGTGTTACACAGTTATCAGATGCACCACGCAGCTTATACAGTTTTACCTACTCCAAAGGAACTGCTAAGGTGAATGACATCAACAGGACTACTAAAGCAGGGTGAGGGGAAGTGTAAAGGGTTGTGCACAACTCAAAATGTTATAACCCACACAGTTTATGATTCTCACACAAACACACACACACACACACACACACACACACACACACACACACACACACACACACACACACACACACAAACAGTTGCCAGTATGGGGATTAGAAGTCCTGCCAATCTATTGTAGTTGTTTCTACTATAGTGTTACATAGCTATCAGACGTGCTATGGAGCGTATACAATTGCACCTCATCCTAAAGTACTTCTAAGGTGAATGACATCAGCAGGACTACTAAATTAGGGTGAAGGCAATTGTAAAGTGTGGTACACAACTCAAAATGGTATAACCCACACCATTTGTGATTCTCACACACACACACACACACACACACACACACACACACACACACACACACACACACACACACACACACACACACATACAGTTGCCAGTACTGGAATTAGAACTCCTGCCTATCTAGTTATTTTGACTATAGTGTTATGCAGCTGTAAGACATGCCATGGAGCTTATACAATTTCAGTTAGTCCAAAAGTAATTCAAAGGTGAATAACATCAACATGACTTCTTAATTAGGGTGAGGGGAAGTGTAAAGGTGTTACACAACTCAAAATGGTATAACCGACACAGTTTATGATTCCCACACAGACAGTTGCCAGTACTGGGATTATAACTCCTGCCTATCTAGATATTTTGACTTTAGTGTTACACAGCTATTAGATGTGCCATGGAGCTTATACAATTTCACTTATTCCAAAGGTATGTCAAAGGTGAATGACATCAACAGGACTACTAATGAAGGGCGAGGGGAAGTGTAAAGGGTGGTACACAACTCAAAATGGTATGACTAGCATAGTATATGATTCTCACTCACACACAAACACACGCATACACACACACACATACACACACACACACACACACACACACACACACACACACACACACACACACACACACTTGCCTGTATTGAGATTAGTACCCCTGCCTGTCAAGTTATTTGTACTATAGTGTTACACAGTTGCCACACACGCTACAGAGCTTACTGGATAAACAACTGGACAAAGGTGCTGATAACTGCACAGATGAGGTAAAGTATTACAAGTGGTAGATAGTCTGCCTTCAGTTTTTCCCTTACATCTTGCTAGTTCTTTATGTCTTGCACTTCAAGTGGCATAATAGCCCTGCACTTCCACAGGTTATTATATCAATAAGTGTTGCACACCTGGGATCCATCAGCAGTACTCGTTCCTCACAGAATTAGCCCCAGTACTTAGTAGTTATGACCACCCCTCCTAACATGATTGAAGTGGAGTTTTCTGTGCTTTTGCCCATTAACCTGGTGCACTTGTCCATTCTGAGGCACTGTTGCACTGCCTCATGTACACATACAACCTTCTCATCTAATCTCCAAACAGTCAGACTTGTGAAAGTTACCCCATATCACCAAATGTGGAAATATGAACTCTCCAGCAAAGACTGCACTAACTGGTCAAGAGGATAAGGTCAACACCTGCACCACACCATGTGGAACACATAACATGACACAACACCTACGATGACAGCTCTGACGTACATGGAAAAAACATATGACAGTAAAGCACTGCATACATCCTACCTTGATCTTGCCAAGGCTTTTGATACCATTCCTCAGTCAAGAATTATTGCTAAACTCACCAAACTAGGTATCAACCCCTATATCAGTGGGTGGTTTGCAACTTGGTTCGCAGAACGAACAGTGCAACAGTGGCAAAATCCAAGTCAGACTGGCAAGCAGTCACAAGTGGAGTCCCACAGAGATCACTACTGGGTAGTGTCCTGTCCAGCATCTACTTCTCAGGAGTCCAGCCTGTCACAGAGGAACTCTGGCTGACTAAGTTCACAGAGGACTGCAAGCTGGGAGCTCTCATTAACTCCACATGTGATGCAGACATCCTACAGAAAGGCCTCCCTGAGACCAATGCGTGGTGTGGAAACCATGGCCAGAAGCTTAACACCATGAAATGCATCATCTCCCTTTGGTAAAACTCTCAGTTCCCAGTAAATACTACATCAGTGGAAGCCCAATGAACATTGTAGGCATTATAAGAAATCAGGGGACACAGGTTGACAGCAAATTATCCTTCAACCACCACATTGCCACTGTTGTCAGGAAGTCCTTCTAAGTGGCACATTGCATTACCAAGGGTTTTGCATCCAGGAAGACAGAGGGAGTGATCTCTGTCTACTGTTCCCTCATTAGACCACTCATCAGATATTCTGGCTTATTTGCCATGTACCTCAGTAGCCACCTGCAACAGCTCGAGAGGCCACAAAATCACCTCACAAAGAGGTTCCTAGGCATTAAGAACACATCCTACAGAGACAGACTCAGAGGACTCCTGCTATTCTGTGTCATATCACATAGTTAGAGGCTATCTGTGCTTGACTTACAAAGCCATGTCTGACCCAGCTGTTTTAGACATGCAACATATAAAGACAACCCAATCCCTCCACACCACACACTGCAGAGACATCTACCTCATTACCACAATTGCCACAACATGCTGGTGGGACAGGTCCCTCACCAAGAGACTGCACTTGTCCTGGAATACACTTCCCATACATGTCATGCAGAGCACCTAGCTGACCCTGTTTCAGAGAAATCTTGATGAGTGGATAGGTAATAGTTCACCCCAGGATCACTGCAGTGGCTCTACTTGATACAGGCACTGGAAAGTAACATCAGGCACCACAATGGCAGGGCCCTTCTATGGGCTAGGCTTGTAAAGGCTCCTGGGCCATTAGCCTACTACACACTTATGAACCTATAATGGGAATCACATCAACAGGACTGATAAAGTAGGGCAGTGGGTGTAAAGTTATTAAAATACTTTGTCTACAAACAGGCACACTTTGACACACACTTATATACACACACACACACACACACACACACACATACACACACACACACACACACACACACACACACACACACACACACACACACACACACCAAATGTGACAGTAGAACCCCTACCTAACTGTTATTTATACCATAGTTACGCAGTTATTGCATGCACCACAGAGCTTATGGGGCTGAGGCTTGACAAAAGGGACTGCTAAGGTGAGTGATATCACACACACACACACACACACACACACACACACACACACACACACACACACACACACACACACTTACTTTGACATTTGCAATGATTGAGATTAGAACTCCTACCTAACTTGCTATTACTACTATAGTGTTATGCAGTTATTGCATGTAGCACAGAGCTTATGGGACTGAGGTCTCACAAAAGGGACTTCTAAGGTGACTGATATCTGCAGGACTGCTAAAGTAGGGAAAGGGGAAGTGTACTGTGTTTGAATGGACCCAAAAGCTTTAACTTGTAAGGACACTCATACTTACTTTGACATTTGCTATGACTGAGATTAGAACCTCTACCTAACCAGTTATTTGTACTACAGTGTTACACAGTTATTGCGTGAGCCACAGAGCTTTTGTGCTAAGGTCTGAAGAAAGGTACTTCTATGGTGACAGACATCTTCAGGACTGCTAAGGTGGGGCAATGGGAAGTGCACTGAGTGGGGAAGGCCTGTTTATTCCTATATCCTACTGACATTTCTCTAAGTATATGAGCATGCCCAGTATGACCTTCTATAGTACATGTGGGACTCTATTCCGGGAATTGTTGTACTCCAATCTGGTTTGTTTTGTACCACAGCCATACCTCTCGACCTGTTGGTGCAGGATATCTGGTGGCAGCCTTTCAAAATGGGGAGACAGTGGGCCATACGGTGATTGTGACTATTTCTCTCAGTAATGTATGGGTTGCTAGGGTTACAGGGCTTTTTTTAGCAGACATCTGACATATATGCTTTTTGACACTGACATGTATTGTTTCAGTACCTTGTGACATACCTCCACAGATCATCACAGTGATTTACCAGTGGAATGCAGGATGGATGATGTGCACACCAATATTATGGGCCAAATGCTATGCATTCTTGCACAATCCAGCCTGTTGAGGGGTGTGCCTACAAGGAATTGACTGCTGGAGCTGTGGAATCAGACCAGCACCTTGGTAATATATTATAATGGTGGAATCTCTGTGCATTTATGTTCTGGCCTGGTCTGATTTCCAGTGCACAGTTGGCTAATATAAGTCAGACAGGATCAGGGTGGCAGGTAGAGTCCAGATGGATTTATAGGGGATAAGATATGGGGGGGGGGTCCTAGGTCAGATATGTTTGCCTATAGCTACTGGTGCTTTGCATAGGGGTCTGCTCAAAGGTTTACTGCACTTGGAGGGTCTTGTGTGTGTCAGACTGTTTGACCAGCCTGGAGGTGTGTATTTGACATATATGTATGGCCCACCTCATTTTGCTTGGCTGGCCACATTTTGGGGTCAGGATATTGCATAGGATGAGTGATCAGGGAAAAGTATTTTACTCCACATGGCTGTGGGCCAGGGTTCTGTGGGTGCAGACATGTCACCATCTTCCAGGGTTAGGACTGCCTGCAATGAGTGCATTTTCATGTTTAGACTCCTAGCCCTGCCTGTTGACTGTACAGAGTATCACAGAATGCTGATGTTCATGACTCATACATCCTGTTGCTTACGCAAACGAGTGTGGTTTTCAAGGAAAAGTGTTTTGCAAGTCACTCAGGGTTGAAGTCAGATATTACTGACATTTGACATTGCAGTTTCTGACTTCATACCCATCAGACATTCCATGCTACTACAATCATTCCTTCAACTTTATTACATTATTAGAGCAGTATTTCAATGGTGTACTTCTTTTTGGACCTTTTTCATCCCATTATTCATGGCTTTGGCCAGATTTCTGTCTCTCTGACACTAGCAGGTTTTCTCCTAGCAGTTAGCAGCATGGCCTTTCTTTGCCTTTTTTAGACTGTGTTATGTTGCTCTTATGGACCCAATGACACTCCCTAACAGGGCACTGTGGGTGAGGCATTGGCATTTGCCACAGGCCTGTAGGCTAGGTGTGACAGATGCAGGTCATCTGTAGCAAGGCAGTGCATTCTGATATGTTCCCAGGCTACCAGCAGTGGACAACACTGGAATGGCACCAGTAAGCTGACTGTGCGTGTTACTGATAACTGCATTCTGTTTGTGTTGAGTCATCACTCTAGTTGATGGCTGGATGCTGCTTAAGGCTAGTGACATGTTACTGCATTTCTATGGGACTATGCGGGGGTGACACATCTGTACACAATACACATTTGCAGACACTGTGCTGATATTTGCTTAACATTTTGGTCCCATTTAGCATAGTGGTGTGCCCTATCTGTCAGACTACAGGAATAACAGTATCGACCACAGGTCAGATTGTCCTGGCATAAACATTTGTAGTTTCAGACTTCTTACCTTTCAAAGCCATAGTGCCACTGCCAGACCTGGTGTAATATTACTGTGTAAACGTCTGTAGGTGGAGATGTCATGGACGTCGCCATGTGGGCGCCTTTGCCAGACATTTCTGTATGGTTTTCTACAGCTGATCTGCTGGGTGAGGCTGGTGGTGGGTATGACACACCCACTTTGACATCCATGCATGTGACCTATGACCCCCCCCAGTTATTTGGCTGACCACATATACTGCAGCAGTATTTATCAACTAAGGTGGGACTGCATGGTGTGGGTAGGCCAATACTGGGGATACACTTCCTGCTGTCCCACAGAGCTGTCAGTTGTCTACTGCTATCCCAGTTAGCCACCCCATTCCCTTGCATGCTTGATCAATACCATAGATATGCTATGAGAAAATTCCACTCTATTCATTTATTTTGTTAAAGAGACTGGCTTACCTTATGCCTGAGGCCATTGTGAGGATGGTGCTTAAGAGCTGACTATGTCGGATGCAAGCAGTACAGTGCCTATATATGGTAAGGTATAGTTGGTGTGATGTTTGGCATCCATTTTACTGTGTGTGCGAGTCAGAGAGAGAGAGATTAGTCCTTGGGGCTCTACAGTATCAGTGTATGTGCTATGCGTTGCCTCTTTGCCAAGGCCAGGGCATACTGGGCACTCCTCCATCTGCCTACAGGTGCAGGCTCAAGATGTTCCTCCTCTGAGTCTCTCTGTGCCTGTGGAGACCTTGGCAATGGTGGGGGGGGGGGCTGTGTGGCCCTTCCTCATTTTGTTTCTGCTGCAGCTGTTTCCGCAGAATCATATTGTGTAGCATGGCACATACTATGAACATGTGTGCACATGTGGCTGGAGAGTACTGCAAGGCTCCACAGGATATGTCAAGGTAGTGGAACTGTGACTTGAGCATCCCAAACACACGCTCTATAATGATCCTGGTTTGTGCATGTGCCTCATTATGGTGTTCTTGTGTGGATGTGTGTACATTTCTGATGGGTGTCATCAGCCACATCTCCAGTGCATAGCCAGCATCCCCCACCAGCTGGCCATATGGGATGTCCCCACTGGAAAATGCCTGGTACAGCTGTGATGAATGCCAGATGTGGGAGTCCTGATAGCTTCCAGGGCTGCCAACACACACATTCAGGATAATGCCCTGGGCATTGCACATGACCTGGTAGTTGGAGTGGAACCCCTTGCGGTTTAGGTAGACCCTACCCTGGTCACCAGGTGGTGCTTTGATGTGGATGTGCGTGCGGTCTATGGCACCCAGTACCTCTGGGTATTCTGCTACATGGTGGAAGAGACACATATTGCTGGTCCTCTCCTCACGGGTGCTGGGGAAATGAATGTGCTCAGCGGCATGTTGTCACATGGCATCCAGGAACTGGTGAAGTATCCTGGACGCAGACGCCTGTGAGACCCCCATGATATCCCCAGTTGGTCTTTGGAAAGTACCTGTAGCTAGTATTCTTAAGGCTATACATAGCTTGGTATCCACAGGGATGGGTTCCCCTCTGTTGGTTCTGGGTCTGAGGTGAGGCTAGCACAGCTCAACAAGTTGCTGAAGTATGTCTCTGTCCACCCCTGTATCACTCTACTATCTCCAGATCATTTAGCCCCTGGTAGGTTACCCTGGGTCTGAACACTCTTTTCCTCCTCCTCAGTCTGAGTTGGTTGTCAGCATTTTCCTCCTCACCACCCTCAGTCTCTAGCACATGCTGATAGATCAGAGCAACAGCAGCCCCTAACATGTTAAAATTTCCTTGAATGTATACTCCAGTGATATAGCGTTTGTGGGGAAAAAACAGACTGAAAGGTGTTTGCATAGTTTATAGTAGTGTGCTGGGCTTCTGCCTGTGCAATTGGCTGATACTGATACATTCCACCTGCCAGCTATGCTAGTTCTCTTTGATTGCCTTACTTCTGCAGTTCGCCCTTCTCATTTCCTCCCTGTTTAAGCCCTGATGTGCGCTGCACATTCCCGGTACTCAAATGTAATCAGTTCTGCTATTCCCTGTGGGTTTTTTTTTTGTAGGCCTGGTGCATGCTGTGCATGCCCATTTAGCTAAAGTAAGCACTTTTAAGCAGAACTGGCCCTCCCTGGATGCAAACACGTGCTGTATTTCATGGAATAAGACAAAACAGCCTCAGACACGCCCCCTTCCTTAGCTGTGTTTAGCTAAGAACAAACACAGGCCAGTGAGCTCCAATGTGTTTACAGCAAGCATGACACACCCCCTTTTCATGTTAGCTGCTCCTCCTGTCTACACTGTGGTGTTAGAGTACTTGCACGGTTAGGTGCAGTCTGACACTTAGAAGAAATGTGTGATTCAGTATAAATCCCCTCATTTCTTTATACCACTGCCTTACTCCTGAGTTACTGCACTTACACTGAGCCTTTCCCCTTAGCAACCACTACCCCCTGGTATTGTTTTCATCTGCATGCCATCGACTAAAATGGCAAAATGCAGATTTCTCTCAAAATTAATTTTTCCCCTTTTTTTTGTTTATATTTTCGGCACAATCCCATTTGTACGCTGCTGCCCTATGCTTAAATGTCCAAGAACAGCCAAAAAAAAAGTTTTATTTAAAAAAAATAAACTATTTTTCATGCCAGTGGCCATATATTTGGCCATTGGCATGCCTAATAAATGGAATACATGCTTTATTTGAGGCTGTCATGCCTCCGTTTTCTTATTTGCAGAAATGCATTCAGCTAGTAACTGAATACATTTCTGCAGGTTACACTATTCCTGCACGAACACTTGCCTGCTTGCTGAATCACTAATTCACCTCATTTGCATGGTTTTCACCAGCAAATTAGGTAATTAGCATAAGGCAGTGGTGTCCGTGCAGGAATAGTGTAGGAGCAGTTGTGGACATCCCGGGAGCCCTTTGCCGAATTGCTCGGTGGACATATTGCGTGCAGCAGCTCCTGCACTATTCCTGCACATCATGCAGGGCTTCATGAATCCCGGGGAGAGACAAATTCTTTGTATAAACACACATGCAGTCCTGACAATACTCATGCTTTCACATTTTTAATACTAGAGAACATTCCTACATATCTCAGAGGGGTGATAAATTTAACTTCACAGAGTGGAAGGAGAATAAATGGATTTTATATTTCAGAGCCTTTTTTCCACCAGGTCTTAATGAAACTTATACACTAAAACCAGAATTGAAGTTTCTACAAAGTCGTGTATTTTTAGGTTATTTTTTATATTTCGGTATTTTTTCTTTAAATGGTCACATGATTTAATTTATTGATTAATTGTTTTTAATTGGGGTGAGTATATATAGTTCAAGTTCAAGTAATTGTTTGCTCGAGTATCTGTTTTTCAAGCCTGATGAAGCAGTTTAACTGTGAAAGTTTTACTTGCGAATAAACATTAATAAGCAGTGATAAGTGTAGTGTTCATGGTTCTGGTATACTTTTGTTATTTATGGTAACCATACAGGCAAGACATGCATTTGTTAGTCTTTTAAACTAAGAATGCAAACAGAAGCTATCAACTGACATGTAACTACTGTTCACTGATCCTTAAAAGAAAACTTTAATTTGAAACTCCAGAAATATATATATATATTTTGATCATGTCTTGGTCTTCTTTGCTATATTATGCATAAAAATTGCTGTAATGTTAGGATAACCTTATCGGCATGGCATAGGCTGGTATTCAAAGACATTTTTGTGCATAGCAAAGCACTAGTTATCATCAGACAGTGTTTTGTTAGTCTATCATAGTTTAACAGAATGTGACTAGATTTGTACTTAAGTGCAAAACCATTTATCTGAGATACATATCTAGCCACCTTCACCACAATCCATTAAGCTATGAGAGAATAACATTGGCTTCCATTAATTTGTGCTTTGCTATGCACAAAATGTCTATGATTATCAACCATACATTTTTCATCTTGCCTCAGTTTTACTAACAGAAGCAGTCAACCGCTTCTTAACTGTCTAGTGACACTTAAAGGAAAGCTTTACCTTTAAACTCCAAAAATATATATTTTTTCATTGTATCTTGGAAATTTGTGCTTTATTAATGCATCAAAATCTTTCTATGCACATTCTGTTATAGTTAAATATATTTTATCATAAAAGGATTCATTGGCCATTCCCTTGTGACATAATCTTATTTTGCAGCGTCTTTGTTTAATTCCCACAATTAATTTCATGTCCCCTTTATATGACTAATGTTACACAGAAACATTGTTTTATATCATTTAGACAAAATGGCTGTACTGTGAATCAAAAACATCTCACACTATTTCTGAAACCTGATAGCTTTCCTTTTTCCCCCTCAGTTACCCTGATTTGTGATGTTGAGGAAGCTTCTGCCACTTACCTTTTCATGGTTAAATTTAAAGCCTCAACAAAAAAAACAAGCTAAATTACACAAAGGTTTCTAATGGTATCAGTTTTTAGTCATTAACTATTGACAAACACAGCCTGTCCTGCACTCTTTCCTATGTGTCAAACTTTTTAGTCTACTGAAGGAACCTTCCTCTTGGTAATGTGTTTGCTAATGTAACTGGCATATGTTACAACTTGTAAGGTACATGCAAACAAAAGCAGTGCCTTTCAGCTTCTCCCATTAGGGTTCACCACAGCAGATCACTGGTCCGCAGATTGATCCGCAGTGGAGTTTTTACTGTATCAATTTGCCAGCCCGGCACCCAACCTTGACAGAGGGCACACACACACCTACTGCATGTCTTTAAGACTCATGAACCTATGAAAGACATGCAGACTCCACATTTATGGCACTCCAGCCGAGAATTGAACTGCAGAACCTCTTGCTGTGAGGCAAGAGCACTAACTGCTGCACCACTGTTATGCAAGCTACGTTTTATTTCTTACTATCTATGGTGGAAGTCTGAGCATCTGTTGAATGCTTGATTTCAAAGACATAGGTATGTATTGCATCATTTCAAAACTATTCCCTTAATTGACTCATTTAGTTTCCTAAATCAGGGGAAGTAGATAAGCATATGTACAACAAACCACTGATTTTATGTTATCTAATGGTAACAAGAAAATATACAGATATGACAATCTTTAGTTGTATATTCAGTGCCAGAAAGTTCATCTGGATGACAAGCCATTAAACATTTGCCACAAATTTTAAAAAGGTCAGCAGGAAAAAGTGTAAATGCACTCATAAATAAATTATACATTTAACCAACAAATGCAGGCAAATATTTCATGAATATAAGAACCAGCACACATTGCTGCTTTTTGTGATGATAATCGTCACTTTTGTCAGAAATAAGAATAAATGAATGACCCAGCTCAGTGGTGCTGAGGGAGAAAGCCCTGGATATACCCACAGATGACTCATGTTTGGCAAGTGGCACAGGCAACGAAGGAACCAGGTAGGGGAAAATTAGAATGATTGGACAATGCCAACTGTCCTATCTTTGGGGGGGGGCAGCCTGGCTCACTGCAATGGCAGCACCTGCAGAAATGCATATATATCACAACAGCAAGAAGAACCAAATGCACCTGCACTACAAGAAGTTTGTCATCTGGCCAATCAGTTATGCATGAGCAGAAGTGAGAATACCTATGCCTCCTGATTCAGTTATTGCAGAACTTGTAGTTTGCAGAAGGTGTAGGAATATGACTGTCCACAGAATCTGCAGATTGGGCCACTCCCTAACACCTAACCCTCACATCCACTTGGGAATGAATACATGGGGACACTTACCCTGGTGGAGGAATAAATGGGTCAGTTGTACACAGGAAGGGAAGGATTTGGACAATCCTGCAGACTGAAAAAAAAAACTGTGAATAGATTAGAGAAACAGAAGAGTTGTTCTTACCCTCTAACAGAGGTGAGAAGTCAGGGTAAGTTAGACTTTCTGATGTCATTTGCTGCATGGTGCTTTTATGAATTTCAATCTATAAGTGCTGAGCTTTTAGGAATGCAAAAATTGTTTGCTGACCTTACTTATAAAATTAGAATAAATAAACATTCACTCTGTACATATATGCATTGTACCTAAAACAGTTATCAGCTTTAAATGGCAAGAACCAGCTTTAACTTTAAATGGCTTTATGTGCTTCATATTTATACATTAACAATGCAGGTCAATGTGAACTCAGCTTTCAGTTTCATTGACCTATTTTATTATATTTTACTGCTGTAGTTACAATAAAGCTACAGTGTGATGCATTGCACATCATAGTGTTATATTCTTTACTAGGAAACTTACATGGTGGTCCTCATCAAATTTCAAAACGTGAAGGTATGGGTCATACCGCAGAACTTGGTGCTCACATTGGGGCTGTGGACAAAAGTGATGTTTACTGTTGCTCTGTCATAGTGAGAGGAAGCCAAACAGCATTAATGAACTATGAACTATGTTCACAATAAAATGGCAATTTTAAAAAGCTGTAAACAACGCTATAATCTCTTGTAAAATTTGCATACACGTGTACCTCTAGTAAACAAGGACTGACACAATGCATAAGAGAACATATAGCCAGGAGGAGCACAGAGCATTAAGAAGATGGTTACAGCAAAGACTAATAATGTCTAGGGAAATGGAAAGGGACAGGAACAACAGTCAGGAGCGAGATCAATGGCAGAAATGTAAAAAGTCAGAAATAAAGTATTGAGATTACAGAACTGACAGCAGAAACAAACAAGGTATGCTTTATTTCAGGCATCTAAGTGAGGAAAAAACATAAAGGTACTTAATAAATGTGCAAATCTCAGAATAATGAATTTACCCTATACAGCAATGCAGTAATGCAATTTACCATCCAGTGTGTGAAACTTAGTTAACTTACTCATTCTTAATGCTTTAATACTTAAATAAAATAAAGGTTAACTGGACTTTTTAGGATTGCACATGCTTCCAGTGCTGTTATGTCATCAACAAACTAAGTTTTGCCAGATAACATAAACCTTATGGAAGCATATTGCCTTTGTCACTTCCCCACTGCTGCAGACTGCTCAATGGTGCAACTGATGTGCAGTTTCCTTGCTACAGAAATCCTCACTACTACCAAATGCATTTTATTTCATTTATACTTGCTTTAAATAGCATTGGGTTTCCTGTTTAGAAGGCGCACCATGCGTAACTGTGGCTAAGTAGGGCTACACTGTTATAGTGCTGCTAAGTAATCTATGCCGAACCAACATCCAATCATACTGAATGGCCAAAAGGAAAAACAGGCACAGGATGAGCTAACTCAAAGGTGAAATCTATTTGGTGTGAGAGAAAATTTCCCTTACAGGTGCCTGCCAGCAGAATGCCTTTACTGTTAATCTTTGGGCAAATGGAGGGACGGCTGCAGACTCAGGGGTGAGCAAGAAAATTCAGATGTCAGACAGCATACGAGTTGCTGTTTAAATGAGGACATCCCTTGTTAGATTAGGGCTCTTGGGAGTTTTAAGTCTAGCCCCACTATGCACTTCCTTGCCTGACTAACCAATCCACTACAAACACTGATCCCATATTCTCTGGCAGGCCTTACATCCATTGCCACCCCAAAGCTTCCTGAAACAAACAGCTGCTGCACTTGCAGAGCTGTGAAAAATCCCTCTCCCACACTTCCAAATACATTCTGTAGTGCTGTGCATCCTGTCCCACTAATGTTGGGTGGGACTGGGAGTGGAAAATGTTGCATTAGCTAGTAGATCTTCACAGGAAATAGTGATTCTTAATGATTTGTTGAGGAGAAGAAAAAGTGCACTAAATCATGCAAACAGTCCTTCCCTGAGGTCCAATCACATTTGGTCAAAACATCAAACCTTGTAATGCATCAGCTTGGTCACAGCAACTCTTAAAAAACAGCTCCAGTACACACTGCCATACTGTTTGTTCTCAGTGTCAACATTTTATAAGCGAATGTGACAACTAACAGAAGGTATTGCATCATCCATATCACTTTGCTGTCTCACTATTAGGTCACTGTATTGCAAAGAAAGAGCAATCACTGATTGGCAATGAAATATATGTGACACTCTTCCTCCATGTTGCATCATCTTTGGACCACCCAGAACTCAATACAATCTGAGTACTTTTAATATGAAGGGTGAGTAATGAAACTCAGGTAAATAAAATCTCAAGTCAGCAAGCTCAGGTAAATGTGACTTGAGCTCAAGAGTTTTGAGCAAGTGTCTGTAAGCCCTTTCCTTGTACACAGCTTCACACAAGATGACAAGTTACCATTCATAGGTTCAGAGGTTCATAGGTAGGTACTAGGCTATCTGCCCAAAGGCATTTATAAGCCTATCCAAAATGTGTTGGCTTTCGCCGCCCCCTTAGATTAGTTCCCTGTGCCTCTGTCCAGCAGAGCCACTGAAGTGATCCCCGAAGTAAACTTTCTGTTTCCCATCCACTCATCAAGATTTCTTTTGAAGAGTGTTAGCGAGGAGCGCTGCCTAATGTAGATTGGGATCTTGTTCCAAAGCATGGGAAGCCTCTGGGACAGGAATCTATCCCTCCAGCATGTCCTAGTTATTGTTGTGGTGAGGTTTAGATCCCTAGAGCGTGTGGCTCATGGGGATAAGGTTTTCTTTAGGTGGAGCATGTCCATCAATTCTGGGATGGACATGGCCTTGTATGTCAGGCAGATATCACCTCTGAGTAGGTGGTAGGCAACCGAGTACAGCTGTAATTTCTTCAGTTGAGCTGCATAAGGCATCTGTTTGAGGACAGTGATCCTCTTAGTGAGGTACTTCTGTTGTCTTTCCAGCTGTTGCAGGTGTCTTGTAAGGTACATCCCAAATGGGGCATCATACTCTGTGATGGGTCTGATGAGTGATGAGTAGAGGGGCACAATGACCTCTTTTGATCTGGATGCAAACCCTTTTGTGATAAGGTGGGCCACGTAGAAGGATTTTCTAACCACTTTGGCAATGTGATTATCAAAGGTGAGATTACTATCTACTTGGGTCCCCAGATCCCTTATTGCATCTTCCGTATTTAGGGGGCTACCACCTATGTGGTAGTTTGTGGGTACTTTGTTTTTTCCAAAGGGGATGACTTTGCACTTTTTGGCATTTAGCTTGAGGCTATGATTTTGACACCAGGTATCCGTCTCAGTGAGGTCCTTTTGAAGGATGTCTGTGTCAGCCGGAGAGTCATTATAGCCCTTAGTTTGCAGTCGTCTGTGAACTTGGTCAGCCATAGTCCTCCTGTGCTTGCCTGTACCTCTGAGAAGTATATGCCGAACAGGAGGGGTCCTAGCACTGAGTCCTGGGGAACTCCACTTGTAACCGATTTAGAGTCAGACCTAGCTCCTGCAACTTTCACCATGTGGGTTCTGTCCATGAGCCAGTTGGCAACCCATCTTGTGACGTAGGGGTTTATGTTCAGGCTGGTAAGCTTGTCTATAATACCAGAATGGGAAGTGGTGTCGAAGGCCTTTGCGAGGTCTAGATAGGCTGTGTGTACCACCTTTCCCTCATCTATAACCTTGGTAACTGTCTCAAAGAAGTCCACCAGGTTTAGGAGGCATGATCTGCCCTTAACAAAGCCGAAATGGGTAGGGCCCAGTGTTTGGAGTTTCCCAATGTCTCTGTTAATGAGTTCCATGATGATGCGCTCCATAGCCTTGCAGACCAAGCTAGTCAGGTTTATAGGGCAATAGTTCCTGGGGTCTGTTGTGGCTCCACCTTTGTGGAGCAGAATAACTGCTGCTGTGCACAAGTCTATGGGTACATAGCCTGTGGAGAGGCTGAGTTTGACCAGTGTGCTTAGGTGAGGGGTTAGTTCGTCTTTGAGCTCATGTAGGACGCAGCCTGGGACACTGTCCGGTCCCATTGATGCTGTGTTTTTGGCTTTAGAGAGGGCTGTTTTAACCTGAGTGTCTGTGATTTCAGAGACTCTACATTCTTCTGGTATGGTTATGGGCCCTTTTGGGGGGTGAGAGGTGGGTGAAGTTTGCGCTGAACCTGTCTGCCAGGATGTTGGTGATATCGGTCAGTTCAGTGTATTTTCTGCCATTCTGCACTAACTCTGAGCAGATCTGAGCACTGCCACTTAGATTCGTGACATAGCTAAAGAATGCCTTGTGGTTATCTTTGGAGTCCTAGGCAATTTTTCTTTCAAAGCTCGCCTTCGATGATTTTATGAGGTATCGTAGTTTCATGCTGATACTGATCAGGGATGTCTTCCCTTCTTGGGATTTTACTCTTTCTGTACTAGTTTCCTCCTTCTATTGTATAGCTTGTTTATGGCAGGAGTCCACCAGACTGGTTTCCTTTTCTTGGAGGAGTGAGTCTTGGTTTTGCTTGGGATAGCATGATCCATGCATTCTTGTAGGTGCCCATAGAATGCATTAGTAAAGAATTTTGCAGCTTGGACAGCGTTATCCTTCAGCACAGGGGCTTTGAAACTTTCCACCATGGTCTTAAGTTACGTGAAGTTTGCTTTTGCAAAGTTTTTCGCGGTGGTTTTCTTGTCCGGGGGTGGGGGCGGAATGTGGATATCCAAAGTGATTTGTTTATGGTCAGATCATTAGGGAGGGGTTGAACTCCGGTGTGGAACACCGGTCACCCATGTTGGTGATGACCAGGTCCAGTATGTTGTCACCTCTAGTGGGAGTGTTGACCAGTTGAATCAGGGCATTTGAGTTTATAAAGTCTAGGAAATGTTGGGCAAGGGAGTTAGTACTTGAGTAGTTCTCCCAGTTAATGTTTGGATAATTGAAATCACCCAATATTAGGGTGTTTGGTAAAACCTTTATGTTTCCCAGTGTTTCCAGGAACACGGAATGGGGGTCCTGAGACATGGTGGGTGATCTGTAGCAAGCTACAATTTGAATTGCAGTTTTGACCATTGTTAGTTGCATGTGGATGATCTCTGAAGCATCGTGCTGTGCCACTAACCTGGAGGTATGGGTATCCTTAATGAATATGGATACACCCCCGCCTTTTGTATTTCGATTTGGGTTCTGTGCCCAAAATATATGGTATGAGTTGTAGCCTGGTAGTGCTGGGGTGCTCTCTGGAGCCATAAACCAGGTTTCTGTTACTGCACATATATCGACTTTCTCCATACTGAGGAGTGCCTCGAGTGCATGCATTTTGAGGTTCAGACTTCTGGCATTATTACTACTAAAAACAGCATTTACAGTAAAAACTATATTCTTACACTTGAGTTTGTTTCGTTTAGTGAATGAGCTAATGGGATACATGCAGATGACATGTCTTCTTCTGGATAGCTGTGAATCTGTGAGTAGAAACATTCACCCATCCTGTGCCTAAAAACATCTCTTGCCTATCCTTCTTCACAAGCACCCTGCTTAGCCTGTCTCTCATACAGTGAGAATGTCTAGAACTATTCTGAAGTGTCATTATTATGAAAGTTCAGCATCCAACATGGTCAGTTTTATTTGTTCCCCCCACAATGTTTTCAGGTGGTAATACTAAAATCCTTATTACTGCAGATATAAGTTGCTGAACTGCAAAACCACATCTTGCAAAATAAAGAAACAATTTCTGAGAATTATAGAAGAGGTTTATATATATATATATATATATATGCATATATATTGCTCAATAACTTCACTGTAGAAAAATTTGGTGCAGCATTTTTTAATCACAAATAGGTAAGATCAACTGATAACCATTTCTAACACCAGGCTTATTCTGTGCAGTACCTTTTGTCGGTAGTCCTCTTACACAATCTGGAAGATTCTCTTGACCTTTACCTCCCCATCATTTTCATCCCCATTCTTTCAACTGCAGCCTGCTGCCTCAACATTAATTGAGTAGTCACTTCTTATTACTACTAAAAACAGCATAAAAAGATGTTCCCAAAACAGAAATGGATTTGAAGAGTAAGTGTTTTTGTCTCTATATCAGCAGACATCATCAGTCAGTACTTATTCCTAGAATTTTAACAATTTCCCTGGAAAAACACACAGACACACCTAGAAGCTAATGTTTCTTGAAAAAGATAACAAAACTTAAATTCAGCAACATAATAGTACATGCTTTCATCTCTGATATTACATTTCTAAATCTTCTTCATACTAAAATATGTTAAATACCTTTCAGACATTTAAATATCCTTCCTAAGTTCACATGACAAAAATACCCAGACAGCAGTGTTAGGTAATTAAATGAACACATAAAGCCTTCTATGTCATAACAATCTGACTAAAAAAATTAAAATAACCCAGGTTCGATTACCATCTCAGGTGCTGGAAGAGCCAGGTGTGAAGGATGCAAGCAAATAGCTGCTGCTGTCTCATACATCCTGGGAGGAGGGAATAGAGTCTGCCTTGCTGTGCTGCTTTGGTGCCATTAAGAGGAACCATTGGGTGATATATCCTTGGACCACATGCCTGTCAAGCACACCTGTCTCTGTGCAAGTACATTTTCTGGGGAAGTCAGCATAAAGAAACATGCCTTTTATAGCTGCCAGAGCTCAATAGAGTGCAACGCATCTGCTATAGGGATAGGGGAGCTCCAAGGGAGACAGTAGTCACTTCCAAAAGTCTGAAAAGCTGACCCACTCCCTATCACACAACTCTTACCAAAACAGGGAGGAGGAATGGGGCAATGGCTACTGTACTGTTGCATCATTCTTCTTCTTATACCCCCATTGGAATTAATGGCCAGTTTGATAAAGATAGTTGAATCATTGAGCAAGACCAGGGAGGAGCAAAAATAAATAAATAAATAAATAAATAAAATGCAAATATCATGGTGTGTATTGCTTCCCTGACCATATCACATGACCTGTTATTGTCCCCAAAATCCCACATTCATACTCAGAGTGCAACCACAATACTAATCAAAAACTGTCAGGTAAAGTCCTTCTTTTCAAATTCCTTGCCTCATAGACTCAGTACACATTCCCTCTTGAAGATGGGAGGAATACCATATTTTGGGTGAAGATTACTTTTGTTCTATATACCTAATATTCTTAAGGGATACAACACACACACACACACACACACACACACACACACACACACACACACACACACACACACACACACAGACACACACACACACAAATATATAATCAAATGTTGTTTATGTTTATAAAATAATAATAATATACAGACATCATGTTAAACCAGTAAACACCAATAGCAATACATAACCTCAGACATAGAGAAAGCAACATAGTGCAGTATAAAACAAGAGAAGAATGTAGATACAGATGCATTTAACAATAACCAAAGAAGCTTAATACATTATAAAATTAAAGAGAAAGGTATTTATAATACTCAGTCAAATAGTTTGACAAACATTAACGTTTTTTTTTTAATGTATTTGTCAGTTTCTTATCTCCATGTTTGTGAAACCTTTATTCCTTAATGAACATGCTGGGTAGCATTTCATCTCATTGTCATGAACTGGCTTTACTGCAGCACTGCCTTCTAGGCCCTTTCCCTAAACAGTACCCAAATGTAGACAGCTAACCCCATTCACTCCCTGCTGTCAACCTGTTGCTTCTAGGCCACAAAGTGACCTGAGGTTCTCAATGACACAAGTCAGCCTCATGCTCCTACACCACAGGGGTTGCATCAGCATAGCTATGTTATGTTTTCAAATTAAGTGTGTCTTCTCAGGCAAAAGTGCTTGTTTGAAAAAAAGTATCAAGGATTTGCATCATCTATAGCATTGTATCATTATGACACAACCTTTTTTATTTTACTTACCCCTTCAACATGTAATTTATATATTATGTTTTCCATGGGATTTTCCAGCATACAAAACTTTATTAAACCATTATGAATTTGTACAGTAGAAAAAACATTATGAATTTGTAAAATAGAGGATAGCAGATGTTCACAAACTTAGTACAGAATAGTAACCAAATGCTTGTGGTTACTAGAGGATGCAAGTAACCACTTGCAGCTGCAGCTGGGTTACTGTTGCACGGATTTGGTTATTGCTATGTTTGCTAGATAACTTTTATTTCTATATGCACAAAATGCAACAACCTGTGGAATATTTCCTTTCAACTAAGATGCAGTAAGCACTAGTTAAAATAATGAATCATAAACCATGACAAAAATGAATTTATATTTTTGAAGATTTATTTTTATTTTATCATTGCATTTTTAATTATTTTGTGTATGTAATTTTTGTTATCAATCCATATACAAATGCTGATTGCAGATACTAAATCTATTTTTGTCTTTTATGTAAAAAAATATTCAAATACAACAGTGGCCATATATCAAAACTGCAAGCAAGCAAAATAACTTTGTTGTATCCATAAAATATTACTGGAGATTAAAGCTCAACAGCTGTGTTACAATGCATTATTTGTGAAAGTGTAAACATGCATTTAATGAATGTAGCATTCAATTTTATAAAGCATCCATGAAAACATGATAGATGACAATCCTTTTAAATTTATTTTCCATTTTTCTTTTACACTTATAGCAGTAGTTTAGTTTGCCACTCAAACACAACCACTCCTTTGTTCTTGCATTTAGATATTGTTTGTGTTTTTCGGCTTTTCCCGGTTAGGGCTCGCCACAGCGGAACTCCGGTCCGCTAATGATTGGTAGTGGATTTTTACGTACCGGGTTACCAGCCCTGACGCACAATCTTCAATGAAGGCACGCCCCATTCACTTATGCCTCCACACAGAAGACGCTCTAGCTGAGAATCGAACGGGACGTCTTGCTATGAGGCGACAATGCTACCGCAGCACCACTTCTTTTCATTTTCTTTAATATTTATTACTTATATTTTAATAAAATTATATCCATACTGTCAATGTAATGCAGTAACATTTTCTGATTTAGAAGTACTCATAAAAGACATGGATTTATATGACAAATAATAGAAAAACGGACTACCTTATAACAACACAAATCACAAATATTGTAGTAATAATAATTCTAAAAATAACATGGCTTTAAGACCCACGTAGTTCAACATGAAGTAATGTACAAGTTTGAAAACAGACAGTGTCTAAATTAAGTATGCTGACCAAATTATATAAAACCAGAATGCCTGTCTATCATGTATATTTATATCAAGTTATCATTATAATGGGGATTTCATCTTCCATTTATTTAATGAAACATAACCAACTCTTATTTAGTATAATATGTAAGCACTTAATTTTGCTATGTATGGATAAGATTAAGGATAATGCTGAGAGAGTACACATTTGGACATTTGTATAAAATTAAAAAGCACCTTTGTTGATACTCAAATTGAATGTGTTAAGCTGACATTGAAAACAAAACATTTTGTCATTCATATAAAAGCAAATTAATACAACACTAAATGACTTTGGCATATACAGAATGCTGATATGTGACTCCAAACCAATTTGGTTTCTTGTGCTAGCAACCTCCTTATTACATTTATACAAAGTTATCTAAATTGTTTCTGAGTTCCTAACAATTATGAAACCTTTTTAGCAAATGCACAAAATAGCAATCCTAAAGCTGTGAATGATCATTTTCCTGAAACAAGTATGTTCATGTGGATGTGAGGGCATGTTCCTGTACTCCCAAGAAGCTATGCTCTGGTACAATATGCCATTTATTATAATAACTTCCAGGGAAAATATTAGTCATAAAAATGCATTGTCCTTTTTTAACAGCCAACATGTATTTGTCTTTCTTCCCTCTTCACAAAAAAGCAGGTTTTCCAAAATCACTGTGTCTGACTTCTTTTGCAAAAATGAATGGCTGGCTCCCTTTACTTCATCCATGGGACTCAACAAATGTCAATTGAACTTTGCTTTATACTTCATATTTGGTTATCAGTTCAAATGCCACAACAGTTACTGGTTTTAGTAATGTTTAAACATTAATGGCGTGACACAAAGAAAGATGTGATCTCTTCCCAATGCCCAATCTTCACCATATACAAAATCTTCCCTGCAGTATATATGCCTTTATCCTGTTCCCACAACCCATGCTTTAATGTTGGCTTTGATGGGCTCTGCTGAAATATTTGTAGGGATACTAACATTTTCAAGAAGATATATTTGGTATAATATTCTTACAGTTTTATTTATTTATTTATTTATTTATTTTATTTATGATTTGTTTTTGGATTAGTCCCACTAGACCAGTGATCTCTTTCCAGGGGATACTCAAGGTCATGTTCATAATAATTAGGGTGAATTTGGCCAACACACAGGGGAAATTCCCTTTCTTTTTATTTTTCCAGTAAATACTATGGGATCTTTTACATCTACCTCAGATACCACCTATGTAGGCAGATGTCATCTTTTTCATGTTTCATCCAAAGGACAGCACACTCAGGAGTGTAGCCCTCCCCTGCTTCTGCTGCACTGCAGTGTCAGTACTGGAAAATTAATCAAAATACCTGTTGAGGGAATAGAACTCTCAGTTTTCTGACCTTCCAGTATCAAGGGTGAGTGAGCTGCTTGTTGAGTCACCGACACTGACAAATCATATGCATACATTCATATTATGCTTTGCATTGATCTGCTGAATTACCTATAATGCAATTGTTTTGAACCAGACATTTAATTATATACATCAAATGATGTTTGCACATTTTTTACTGATAATTACAGAATGCTTTTGTGCAATCGTGTGTGTCAGTGTAAACCCATCTGAGCCGAGGGGGTTAATTAGTTTAATAGACGAACATAGCAAAATGATAAACTACAAATCTGCATCTCATTTTTATGATTAATTACAAATTATATTCTTCCATTAATGACAAATAAATGATGTGTCATAGTGTTTTAATAATTTATTGTCTCTGTCCCTGTTTTTATAAATCACTGCATCATAGAACGGTATAGGTAAAAGAGACTACAAAGAAGATTATGAAGCACTGAACATTAGATCTGGTAACAAAAAAAATGATTAAATAAAGATTAATTAATAACAATATGTAAGGCAGTGTTTTGTTGCAGCGTGCTTGCTTAATGTCTCCATGTCTGATGGGAAATCTGCAGCTGGTATACATAGGTTATGTTGGCATAGTTCACAAAGCTTTATCTAATGAGGCTTTTCTTCTATCAAACTGTGTCTCTTAATCCCACTTTATCCAAGACAATCGAGCTGTTAGATCTGCATAAATCAGTAAAAACAAAGACATGAGAAATAAAATGATTTAAATACATACAAATAGGCATTTAACAAGTCAACCATTCATCCTCTCCAAAAAACAATAAATAAATAATTAAACTCATCAAGTCTGAAGTACCCAGAAAAAAGCATTTAACTCATATCCAATACAGCAGTGTTGTCATGAAACCCACTTGAGCTTTGTACAAGGCTATTCACATAAAGGGATCAGTGTTCAAGCAGCTGTGCTCTAAACATAGACACACACATACAAGAACATCAATGACAACAAAGCAGACTGTGTTAACCAGTGTTTGCTAATTTAATTTACTGCTATTATATTGTTAATCATACGTCTACTTGGTCTCAATGACTGATAATACAGCTCTAGAAATTTAATCACATGAAGTGCCATATGAGTTTCTTTAAATGTACACATTCAAAAACTGCAGAATACTGAGTTCCTCAAACAGCTGATTTACCAAGCACATAATTATTACCAAAGCAGTATTTGATGAAAGTTTTATACAAACATTGGAGTCTCAGAAAGTTCATAATTTTCTAGGTACCCATATGATATTTCTGATCGTGGAAAACACTTTCCAAGTTTTCTGCAGGCATCACTGAATACGTTATTAAAAATAATGGAAACAGAAATACTTCAAGTTATTATTTCTGGACATTTCCTTGACCGTGTATGTGTGTGTGTGTGTGTGTGTGTGTGTGTGTGTGTGTGTGTGTGTGTGTGTGTGTGTGTGAGAAAGTGAATATTTCTGTGTGTGTGTGTGTGTG
Organism: Protopterus annectens; assembly: GCF_019279795.1. NCBI lineage: Eukaryota > Metazoa > Chordata > Ceratodontiformes > Protopteridae > Protopterus > Protopterus annectens. Next base: position 1,604,082,867 of record NC_056737.1, on the reverse strand, counting down.
TGTGTGTGTGTGTGTGTTTGTCTGCTTACATGTATGCTTGCAAACAGTGCAACACCTACACTGCTTACATATGCACACAAACAATGCAATACCTGCATGTGCTCATGCATACATTTTTATCCAGGCACAAGCACACATTCATAACACACACACACACACACACACACACACACACACACACACACATACATACTTGCAAACACAAGTACACATTCATAACACACACACACACACATGAAGACACAAGCACACATTCATAACACACACACACACATATGCAAACACAAGCACACATTCATAACACACACCACACACACACTCATGCAAACACAAGCACACATTCATAACACACACACACACACACACACACACACACACACACACACACACACACACACACACACACATACACACACACACACACACACGCATGCACACACACACACACACATGCACACACACATACACACACACATGCAGGTACACACAAATATACTACTAAGCAACAAAATGCACTTACTTATATGCTGTCTGGCAACAGAGATAACAGATTTTAATAAAAAAACAAACATAGTTAATGCAAGAAAAAATATTCAGCCCTTTCAATCACATCTATAAGTCACTCCATGTTTTTTCACGTTGTTTCAGGCTGCCTCAGACACCAGTCACCTAGGGCAGCCTGAGCTATTCAGAAATGCTGCTCAATGCTTCATCCAGCAGCTCAAACAGCCCCACATGTAATGTAATTTGTACTTTTTCCAGAAATGGAAAGAGGGCCTATAGTAAGTCATTACTGCCCTATTCTGTATGGATGTGTATGCATAAATCATGGGGGATTTTAAAACTAGCCCTGCCAAATTAGTTGACTTTTTTTATTGAGCTCACATTTTTTAAGGAAAAAAAGATCATAAATTAAAAACAAATAAAGAACATTTTTATTTGGCATTACTGCACGATAGTAATCTCTCCTTTGATAATCACAATGCCAAAGTGGTTAGAAAATCCTTCTATGTGGCCCATATCACAAAAGGGTTTGCATCCAAATCAAAAGAGGTCATTGTGCCCCTCTACTCATCACTCATCAGACCCATCATAGAGTACAACACCCCATTTGTGATGTACCTTTAAAGACACCTGCAACAGCTGGAAAGACCACAGACGTACCTCACCAAGAGGAACACTGGCCTCAAACAGATGCCCTATGCAGCTCAACTGAAGAAACTCCAGCTGTGTTGCATACCGCCTGCTCAGAGGTCATCTCTGCCTGACATACAAGGCCATGTCCAACCCAGAATTGATGGACATGCTCCACCTAAAGAAAACCTTATCCCCTTGAGCCACACGCTCTAGGGATCTAAACCTCACCACAACAATAAATAGGATGTGCTGGAGGGAAAGATTCCTGTCCCAGAGACTTCCCATGCTTTGGAACAAGATTCCAATCTACATTAGGCAGAGCTCCTCACTAGCATTCTGCAAGAGAAACCTTGACGAGTGGATGGGAAACAGAAAGTTTACCCCGGGGATCACATCAGTGGCTCTGCTGGACAGAGGCACAGGGAACTAATCTAAGGAGGCGGCGAAAGCCAACACATTCTGGCTAGGCTTATAAATGCCTTCGGGCAGATAGCCTGGTACCTACCTATAAACCTATGAAACTATACAGCCTCAGTCCAGTACCGCAAACCACCCTTGTTCTGAGATGAGGGCCTGTGAAATATAGAAACAAGTCCACGGCCCATCTCTGAAAGGTCCTATAATTAGATTTGAAACAGTTATTCATTCACTTCTCTTTGCAGGTATGGAAGGGCAAGCATTCCTACACATTCTCTGTGTTAGAGACATATGTGGCAATGTAAAGACAGTGTCCCAATTGCCTCAGAACCTCCTGTTCTTTAATTTGTGATATGTGACCCACTTGCGGTGCTGTATCCATTGGCACTGCCTGCCACCTGACACATACTGGCAGTAAGCAGTGCAAATAATTACTCTGTGCTACTCTCTAACTAGTGCTGCTAACGTAGCATTTATGCTGTATGCAACTCCAGTTTATTTCTGTCTCTTTCACCCTATTACAATCAGGGGCAAACTGGTGCACAGTTCCCCCATATACAATTATAAATCATAGCTATATTGACATAGTATACATTTTTATGTCATTATGCCCTCATTTTCCTACTTGGGTTAATTTCCATATCATTACACATTACTTGCAAATATGTAACACGTGTTCTCCCTCTACAGTAGAACAACATGGCCCTATAAACCACCACTAGCCTGTGGCTATCCAATACCCACACAACTGCACACTGACTACTATGCAACTATGAATCATAGCCAAAATGTACTCTCTTCCACCCTAAGAGGTACATAAGGTATATTTATTAGCTACAGGCAAAGGCCCTTTTTAAACCCAGTGTTATTCAAATTTGGATACAAAAATCCTATCTTGCAAGATTGTCTGGCTGATTTTCCACTGAGCAAAATTATTATTAACTGTATGAAAAGGTAATTTTTACTGTAGACGTGTGTTTCCTGTTTTTTACAAACACATACTTTCAAATACAATGGGATTACTACATGAGCAAGAATTGTTTAAGGCAGCTGAATAAATTGTTTCAGTAAACACTGTTTCTAAAGCATAAACATTTTTGTAAGACCAGAATAAGCACTAATATACTTTTGTTTCTTAAATATCATGTGCACACTGATGAAATCAGATTAGCTTATCTGTTTTAAAAATGAGTTTCTTCACCAGCATCTTAACTTGAATATGCTTCTTGTCAGCTGTTCATTCTCATTTTTATTTAAATGAAAATCTCTACCAGAGAGGCCCCCCCATGGTCGTAACATGCTCCACCCTCATTGATTTGTGTGCAGGAAGTTCTACTTCCCTTCTGACATGCTGACATCACGTCAGTGTTGAAAGCATCAATAACTTCATCTTCAACAGAGAAGACATATTCAGAGAGACTTTTCAGTGCGGGGCTGTTTAGTTTGTGCTTTTTGTTTTAGTTTTCATTTTACATGCAAGTTAAACATTGTAAATGTGTTCTTCAAATCCCTGAGTGACAGAGTTTTTCTGTGCAAAGAAATTTGAAAGCGGATTATATTGCATGACTGCAGAAGCACAACACATGCAGCATAAGATCTATACCTCTTAAATGCCCTTGCTTTTGCACACTGTCACCAAATCATTCCTCTAGCTGTCCATAGTTTTTGTAGAATGTCACTAATTTTGCCTAATATTTTCATTTTGTCCATCCCTTGTAAAACTTTTGATATTTGGGGGTAAATCACTGAGGATTATAGCAGGTCTATAATGACAGACATTAAAATTTCTTACTTATTGTGCTGAAAATGCAAGTTGATCCAAAACCTGTTTTTCTGTTAACAACTGATATACTATATTAGCTCATGTGCAACATTGCTTTGATTATTTACTTAAAAAACAGAGGAAATAAAGAGTACCAGAGTAGGAAATGAAGGAACGACCAACTTTGTATCATTGAAGTGAAAAGCATGGTGATGCGAAAACAGGAAGAACCACACTTGTAAATATGTGGAAAATATGTGGAAAGCCGAAATTTGCTTGCAGAAATTTACAGTAAAATTAAATAAAAGAATATCCTAATAGAGTTGCAGAGCAGGAACCAACCAGTCATCTCAGAAGAAAGAAAATGGTCTGCAGATAAGTGCAAAAATCATTGCACATGATCTTTAAATAAGGCAGTATAAATGTTTATAACTTTGAAGAAGTTAGTAGGTTTTGCAAGGAGTACAAAGGAATAGAATTTAGTCACGGAAATTGCATAAAATGGAATTTAAAAAATATTGCTACCTGGCATGAATTATTTTTGTGAAAATATAATACAGTACATAGTTAACTGGTTTCAACAAAAGAAACTCAGGTGAGATCCTTTCATCTATGCAGTATAATAGTCTACCTTCCAAAATGTTGTAAAGACTAGACACATCAGGCATGAGAACTTTGTTTTCTACAGCATAATAATCAAAAGAAAAATACTTCCATACGTTCAAAGTTAATGGATAAGTCCTAAGCAATCAACCTGCAAGCAATTAGAAGCCCAGTAAATAAACCATATTCAAAAGTTCCCTCCACCCACAAGAAGGGCAACAAAAAGCCAGAATGGGGAGAATTTGAGGCTGCCCATCCAATTATCCAGGTTTATCTTGAAGTCGGCAGAGGTGTTGCTCTGCTTGACATGTAGTAAAAGTGTGCTATGGAGATAAAGAATACATTGGGATTTGAAAATATCATGGCAATGTGTCTTATTCATATGTTGATGAAGGTCTAGTTGTTTTAACTGGATATTTCAGGAACTATTTGGTCTGTGAAGGAATAGGAGATCAAAAACGGTTAGTTGCTGAGTTGGCTTTTAGGGAATAGTGCTCAATATATGTCAACCTCAGCATCTTTGTTTAGCTCTTACAATTTTGAATGCACACCTTCAGTATATTACAGGTTACTTACATATTTATTCACATGAATATTCATAGTTAATTGCTTAATCCAGTTCAGGGTTACATGGGAGCCAGAAGTTATCCATGCATTGAAGGGGTACCAGGTAGGGAAACTAATTCTGCCAGCTATTAAATTAAATATGCAGTAGAGTTGAAGGTACATAATGAGTTCTCTTTCACTTTATAATGTTTGCACATTTTATTCTGGTGAAATAAGCAAAAAATAATGTCTGACATGATGGTTATTATAGGGAAATAATGGATCACAGAGATGTGTTTGAGGCTTGATGCCATAGGGCTCTCCAACCCTGGAAGATCAGTTATTTCCCTATAATGCCTACCCTGTATGGCATTATTATATTTAGAAAGTAGGCTCAAAGATTTTTGATAACATATTTTTTATTTTGTTTTATGCTGGATCTTTTTGTATTATTTTGGCTGATTATGCGAAAAGTCCCTTTTTATCATTACTAGTGGTGTGTATTACTTACTTTTTGTCCTTACCTGGTCATGTTGGTTGTCTAGTGAATGTTATAGTTTATGATTTATTTTATTGCTTTTTTAATACAATAATCTCTTGTGTCATACCTGTGCTAAATATAACAGTAGGAAACAAATTACATTAGCCTTACAGTGCAAGTTTTAACTAGCAAATGCACATTTTCTTTTTCAGTGGTTATTTTAGAGGTTTTATTTTATAGCTGACTGACATGTTTAGAAATATATAAAAGAACATTAGGGAAATCCAGTGCCTATAAAGAATATATATATATATATATATATATATATATATATATATATATAGGTTCCCTACTTTAGAACGAAAGCTCGGAAGATCGACAGTGACATCACCGACGCCAGAAAACCGACGGAGCAGTTAACCGACAACTCGTAATCCCTACAGCAAAAACACAGACATGGGAAACATGTGAGCGCGACTAGGTAAGTGTGCGATAGTGAGGGGTTTAGGGTTAGGGTGTGTGTAAGGTGTGTGTGTGATAGTGAGGGATTTAGGGTTAGGCTGTGTGTAAGGTAAGTGTGCGATAGTGAGAGACTTAGGGCTAGGGTGCGGGTAAGGTAAGTGTGCGATAGTCAGGGACTTGAGGGTTAAGGGCGGATTAAGTGAGTTAGGGGTAGGGTGCGGGTAAGGTAAGTGTATGATAGTGAGGGACTTGAGGGTTAGGGGCAGATTAAGTGAGTTAGGGTTAGGGTGCAAGTAAGGTAAGTGTGCGGTAGTGACGGACCTTAGGGTTAGGGTTTGGGTTAAGGTTAGTGCATAAGTAGTTGTGTGTAAGGTGTAGTGTAGGTTTTTAGGTTCTTGGTGTGCTTGTGTTGTGTGTGTGTTGTGTGGAACAGCAAACATTTTGTTAACTGTTGGTATTGTGGTTTGTCGGGCATGTGAACTTTCGCGTTTTTGCAGTTTTGTTCTTGTGGTGTCGGTGTTGTGGACTGCCGGTCTAACGTAGTAGACCCATTTATATATATATATATATATAGGTCCCCTTCAAAGGATCAAAATCTCTGAACATCGAACTTCTGATCATCGAAGACCTGAGGATCGAAGTTTTGAAATATTGAACCTTATGAATGGAGATCGCCGTACAGTGCAGAACCAGAACTTTACCATTCTTTTCACTGTAGTGCAATCTCGGAGCTGGTATATTTAAGTAGCAAGGGGTGTTGGGGGTGCAGACCCTCACATGGGGTTGCAGGGTGGCTTGCTCCCTTACAAAAACATGAAATAAGAAGTTTTCATGTTTTAGATTTTTTTTTTGTAAGGTCTGATACTTCAGAATTTTGATTCTGGTCTTCGATGTTCTGAAATTTCGATCCTTTGAAGGGAAAGGGACCTATATATATATATATGTATGTGTGTGTGTGTGTGTGTGTGTGTGTGTGTGTATGAAAAGATAAAGGGGAGGCAGGAGCAGAGAGGAAGAAAGAAAAACAGAGTTATTAAACTCTTATCAAGAAGAGTGTGTAGAGAACTGTTAGTTTTTTATCAAAACAGTGTTCAGAAATTCAGCTCATTTTTTGCAGAATTTGCATACTCTCTTCATTTTGTCTCAGAGAAGTATGCTTTGCTTCCTCTCAGAATTATCACTTTTAAGTAGCTAATATTTTGGTTTCCAATGAAAGTAAAGGTATTGTAACAGTCCCTTCCCTCCCTGTCTCACATTGTCATGGCAACTCTTATCCTCACCAAAAAAATTATTAACACCCATTGAACCCACAGTGTCCAGAATAAGTCCTTCCTTTCTGGTACACACTGTGTACAGTGAGGAGACAATGATGTGAGCAAGAGTCTGGTACTAACTGGCTATGACAGTAGCCACAATTGAAGGCTGAGCTCAGTGACCCATGGGACAACCCAAGTGGAAGTGTTAATCGAAACAGAAAAAAATAAATTATGTACAACTCTACAATATAAATTAAACAGAAAGAAAGTGATCACTCATTTCAGCAAAATGATAATACATCCCACATCTGAATAAGTTGTTGGCTTGCCTTTTTTATTTTATTTTTTTAATTATTCATTTATTTAGATAGCTATTTTTGTGCATGTGCTTGATGTGATGTATATGGGAAAAAGGTGTTACAGTTTCTGTCAGTGCATGGAAAGAAAATGGTGGTAAAACGAATTCTGTTTTATATATTTGTTTTTGCTTGCTCGTAGATTTCATGCCCTAAGTCCATGCTTTTCTTTTTCAGTAACATCACACTGTGTATTAATGTACCCATTTGAAATGCCTAGTGACCAGTATAGGGGTTTTTTTTACTACCGAGCCCATTTGCTAAGATCCATTATCAAAATCAAGAATGTCAGGTATACTAAATGTTGTCTTAGTATTTCAGTGGTTCTTTGAGAAGTAGATGACTTCATACTACACTCATCCATCTTCTGTGAATGAGCATCTATCTAAACTAAACTCATTATCCAAGGAATTAACCTATATAGTGCACATGCTATATAGGCCATGAGTTTTTGGGCCATTTTCCTGGGTTACGGGGTGACATGGTATTTTAGATGGCTATTTACTATTTGCTTGACAACTTTTACATATCATCTTCCTTTATTGCATCCTGTTCCATGGCAGACCAATATATGATTTATCTGGCTAAGCCTTTCATTCTACAAATTCCAGGATAATTAGATAAACAATCTCATCAACAAAGACTGAACATGCAGAGAAACGATGACTGTAGAGCCTTATAGCATCATCCACCCCTGACCCTTATGGCTGTTTTCTGTGCAGCATGATATGATACTTGGTTCCTTTTTTACCGGCCAAAGTTTGAATGCATAGTTTTGAACATACAATGGGGTTGCACATTTTGCGATTTATTGTTCAATTTGTTCAACATAAATGGATGCAGTGCCCTAGACGTCTAACATTGGTAGCTAGTTACTAGTGTCTAGGTCTGCAGGTCTTTCTGAATTGTGCAACCTACTCAGTTCCTCATCTGACAGTATTATATGCTCTCTGTAACACTTTGTAATGCTGAAACCTTGTTCATTCTTTTTGTGGAACAGGTTTGTTTCCTTTACTTTCAGTTGATCATTCTCTCAAGCTCAATTCACGTGTCAGGAAGTTAATACCTGATGCTTCTTATGAATTCTGACACTGCGCTCTACCCTAGCTCTTTGTAAATATTGTATATTTTGTAAATATGTTCTTACTACAAAATTCTCATGTACACAACTGTACCAACCCTACAAAAGTGTGATGATCATATATTTGTACCACAACTTTGTAATTTTTATTGTTAACCAATCTACAGCATGCTCCCTAACTTGTGTTATCATTCACATTCTGTAACCTTTAAGTCCTACCATGTATTTACTCTTTATTCTATAACTGTATGTATTAGTCTTTATTCTGTAACTGTCTGGAGCTTTTCGCCCCAGGACTTGAGCTAACATTCCCTCAGAATTTCATCACTTATTTCTTTGTAGAAAGAGCTTTATATATTCCTTTGTTAGTGAAGTCTAGGGTGAGACTAGCATTATACTGCCTGTCAGTGATCCTCCAATCTGAAGTAACTCTTCAGAATAAGTAGGATAAAATTTAGTAGTGGAGGATGCTTGCCCCCTTTGCTTGAGGACTGCAGGGGCATTTATGCACTGCAAAAAAGTTCTTTTAGTCACACTTTTTCATAAATTGAACAGCTCAATTGTATGCATAACCAGAATTCATGTGCTCATATGTCATAATTTACAAGCCCTTGTGACTGGGCTAGTGTAATGCATGGATGTACATATCAAGTATATGTACAGATGAATCCCATTTATTTTCGTTTACGATCACGTACAAAGTGATAACATGGAATGCAGCTTTTGCATTCTTTTCTGACACTTTGAGAACTTCTCTGGTGATTAATGGCTTATCTACTCCTATCGTCCCATAAAATAATGATTTTTTTGTATCTGTACTTTGTTAGGGAAAGTGTGTATGTCAGTGTTTTTATTTTTATTTTTATATTAGTATCTAGTCATGATTATGAGGTTGCAGTAGCATACATGTTAAACATAAAAATTACACAATGTCAAATATGGGCTCCCAGATAGCACTAATATTTAATGAATGCAGTTGTACTCATCAAACACTAGTGTTGTCTGAGTGACTGTTCTATGACTTTGTCTTCCTTATGTTTAATATGTGCATGGACATAATAGACAGATGTCACTGTGTGAGATGCAAACACCTGAGCCCACAACTTCATGTCATTACAGTGTTAGGTATGACATGAGTCAAAGCAACTGTGAGAGCAGCATTTGGCAAGCATGGGGAACTAGTACAATTTTATTCCGAATATACATGATAACATCCCGAAGAGCAATGATCCTATGAAGGCAGCATATATTTTCAAATATTGGCAAGGAAAGATTGTACTTTGCACATGATTTTTAAAGAAAATAATCATGAATTTATGATGTACTTATGGTAACAAACAGGACTGCATAATGTTAAAGAACTCACTGGATTTCAGAAATTATGACTAATCCTTTCTAGTCCATTTCTGAATACTTTGTCCCATTTGGTGTCAGTAAACAAGATATTAAGTAAAGGGTTTCTCGGTACCATCAGAAGTTCTACATGAAAGCACAGTTTCTGTGACATAAGGTGAAATATCACAGGGGGATCAGCTCTCTGTATGTTCATAGGTTCAGAGATTGTTATTAGGCTCTAAACCACTAGGGCCCTTGCAAATCTAGCTGTGCACCCTATTTTGGTTGTCTGAGTATCATGGGTATCTATATGGGGGGCATATTCTAGGGAGGTAACTAAGGATTTGTAGGGAGGTGTTAATTAGGATTAAACTTTACTTATCCAGTTGTCAAGGTTTCAGTTGAATAGAGTCAGGTATTGGGACCCTATTCCATAGTGTGGTGATCCTTATGAACACATATCTGTCCCTCCAACACATTCTGTTTATGTTGCAAGTGAAGTCCAGATCTCTGGATCAAGTGTTTCTGGTGCTATTTGTTTTGCACATGTGCAACAGATCCATTAGGGCTGGGTCTGAGAAAGCCCTGTAAGCTAGGCAAAGATCCCCTCTCAGTAGCCTGTAGATGACTGAATACAGAAATAGCGCCTTTAGGAAAACAGTATAGGACAGGGTATTCATGCCCTAAATTATCCTGGTGAAAAACCTTTGTGGGTGCTCCACCTGTTGCATGTCTCTGGTTAGATACATGCCAAAGGGGGTGCTGTATTTAATGATAGGTTTGATAAGTGCCAAGTAGAGTGGTGCTATAACATCCTTGGACTTAGATGCCATACCCCTACCTGTAAGTTGGGTGATATAGAATGATTTTCTTACTATCTTAGCTATGTGTTGAACAAAGGCCAGATTGCTGTCTACATATGTTTCCAGATTCCTTACTACTGGATCAACACTTTGGGTGTTTTATTGATGCAGTAATTAACTTGGCTTGACAGTTTCCCAAAGGACATTATAATGCATTCTTTACCATTGAGTTTGAGGCCAATGTTTTGGCACCAGTTATTTGTCTGTGTTAAACCCTCTTGGAAGATGTTGGTGTCTTGGGGGAATCTATAATAGCTCTCAATTTACAGTCATGTCCCAACTTGATGAGCCAGAGGCATTGAATGCTAGCCTTGACTTCTGAGAAGTTGATGCCAAACAGGAGTGGGCCTAGCATAGAGTCTTGGGGTACTCCACTGGTGACTGGTCCCTTGATGGAGGCGATCCTAACTTCTTGGGTCCTGACTGTGAGCCAGCCAGCAATCCAGTGAGTTAAGTAGGGTCTAATGCCCAGCTCAGAGAGCTTCTTCACAGTGCCTGAGTTGGATATTGCATCAAATGCTATCAAATGCCCTGGTCAGGTCAAGATAAGCAGTATGCACTGTTTTACCCTCATCCATTGCCTTGGTGACCCTCTCAAAGAAGCTAACCATGTTAAGCAGGCATGATCTTCTCTTTCCTTAACAAAACCAAACTGGGATGTGTTGAGTGCCTGCAGGTTGTTAATGTCCTTGTTTATCATTATCATAATAATTCATTCCATGGCTTTACATATTAGGCTTGTTAGACTGATGAATCTGTGGTTCCCTGGGTTGGCTGATGGGCTGTCCTTATGGAAGGGAATGACTGTTGTGGTCCTCTATTTACTTGGAACATGGTCTATTTCAAGGCTGTAGTTGAAGAGTGCCTCAAGTGGTTCTGGTAGGTCATGTTTTAGACTGTTCAGGAGGCAAACGGGGATGTTGTCAAGAAACACAGTCTCTTTCAAGTTTCTAGGCCTCTGGCTTAATGCCTTGTTTAACATTTCCAACCATGTAGAAAAGAAGGTCTAAAATAAACTCCATGCTTTTCTGTCTCTCCAAAAAATGTCTCCCTTTCTATACTCTGCCACCAGGTCAACTGTTGGTAAAGGAGTCATAATCTTTGCATTATGGCTTCAGCCTCCAAATATAATGCCACTACACTTTAAGCCATCTCTAACTCTGTCTGTTGATTTTTTACTGACTTCCCTTATCAAGAATGATATTGCTTTAAATTGAAAATGCAAAATGACTCTCCATTAAACAAAGAGCCAAACTACTACTTAGGACCAAACACCTTAACTTGCTGCACCTTGAAGCCTTTGCCGTCACTTTCTGCCAAACACCACAAAAAAAAAAAAAAAAAAAACTCTTCATATGCCACTTCTGACAAAAGGCACCCTCTCTGACCCATTCCAAGATCCATCCACCTGTCTACCATTCAAGCCTTCCCATTAGTTGTTCACTGTCTCTGGCAGTCCCTCCCTCCAAACCTCAGATGAAACTCCAAATTGTCTAACTTTAGAAATTATCATATTACTTAACTTTGACTATAAGCCATGTGCTCTTGTCTACAAAAAGGAAACATCACCTAAATCCCTCACTCTTACCTAGCCTTGACATTACCAGCATTCCCCCACCTCTTCCATTTTCAACTTCTATATATATGTATACACAACACTGCTTAACTGTTCTTCACTCTCCATTTTTGACTTATTTAACATTATTTTTTACATTGTTTTCAAGTTCTTTTCATAGATGTTACTTGCTTATCTGTACCTTGAATTGTACTTCTGTATTGCTTATATTTTATGACTTCTATCTCTTTGTATTAATTACTTCTTTTCATTATTAAATGCAAATTCTTTTGACTTGGGCTGTGCCTACAAATGGTCAATCTTGACAAGTGTGCTACATCTGTAAACAAATATAAACAGATAGAGAGATGGATGGATGGATAGATAGATAGATAGATACATAGATAGATAGATAGATAGGCAGACAGGCAGACAGACAAATCAATAGACTACAGCTGCTAAATATCTCAGGATCCCACAGTAGTAACCTTTTAGCTAGCCAGGATAATGCAAAATACTCCTGCAAGTTCATCAATGTGCAGCATTAGGTAAACTGACAAACCTTCTTGCAGCTTGAAAGCTACTAAATCACCAGAGTGCATGGTTTGATTCTTTATACCTCCATTTGTCTACTGTGTGACTCTAAGCAAATCACGTAGCTACACCGTGCTCCCTATTTGTCCCTAAAATGGAATACCTGTGTCCACTGGTGTTATCCTGTTAACTAACAAGTAAACAAAAAAGCATCCCATCATTGAGAACATACCCTTATAGAATCCAACGTCTTTTCTAGATCAAGCTTCTCTGTACATTATAGATTTTATTCACGCTTAATGTCACTTTCAATTAAAATATCACTTGTAAAGTGAAAAAAAGTCATCCTTCTTTGGACATCTGCAGAGTCTTATAAAGTCAAACCATGATGTAAAATACTTCTTTCAATTAACTCTGTTCACACAGTTTACAGCATAAGTAATGGTTTCAAAGTCATAGCAAAATATTTATCTTTGCCAGCTCAGGTGATATAGATGAATAAAGCCCTGAATATGACTCAAACAACCTGAGTTCAGTTAGAGCCTTGAGTTACTGACAAATTTGGCAAAGGGGAATTCGACTGTCCATTTTGAAGGGAAGATGGAACAGACTCAAGTGTGCTTTTTCATAGTCCTTCAAATAAGGACTAGTGATGTAAAATGTGTGGCTTGTGGGGTGGCATTAGGCTCACTAAGCCATCTCCTGGTGGTATTTTCAACACTGGTGTGCTGAAGAATGTAATCATACAAGAAAGGCATTATGGTCCTCCACACCCCTCCACAGTGATGCAGATTGCACATCTCCATGCCCAGAAGAAAGGTTAGGCAATTTCAAGAATGACATAATTGTTGAGATACCAGGAAGGGCATAACACATCCTCATGGCTTCCTAAATGAAAGACAACACCCAGCAGCTCTTGCTATGATCCCAAGTGAAAGTCACACCTAAGGGAATGAATGAGTCATGTCCCATTGGGGAAAGGGTTGATTGTTGGTAGGAGTTGGGGCAAAAATAACTTATTTTTTTATTTATGTATGTATGTATGTATGTATGTATGTATGTATGCATGCATGCATGTATATATGTAAGCACACTTATGAGTTGGTGTGTGTAAGTGTGAATTTGCTGTCCAGGGTAGAACATGATTCAGCTATAAAAAAAATGCTCCTCTTTACCTATGTGAATGATAGCTCATAACTGGTGCACCGTGAATCCTATCAGATGTAGTATTTCTTTGAAAAGAAATGACTGACTTGTGGATCAGGCCATGTGTTACAAAAACACAAGACTGTCTTGCAGAAACAATATCTTTATACCCTTCAGTTTAGCAGCTTTCACACCAACTTTTGGTTGGCATTCAGACTTCACTTCCAAGCAGTTTGCATAGGACCTCCGTGGGGTACCTCATCACCAATGGTACCATCTAGATCATTCAATGCTTTTACTGAGTTCAAGAACTGAATTTTGGGATTCTGCAGGAAATCCAAAGCCAATTGCTCATCCTCTGGTTGTGCTCACCTTCATCTATCAAGCCTGCTTTTCATGATTTGCTCCACTGAAGATATTCATGACTCTCTGAGGGTTCCTGTGCATTGTACACCTCTGTCAGAACTTCTGCTGCTAATCTGGATTCATCCAATCACTATTTTATTATGCCAGAATGTTCCTTCAAAAAGATGTGCTTACCACCACTGCTTTTCTCAAACTGTTACTCTTTTGTCCTTTCCCAGGAAGCAGAGTAGTGACTCCCCGTTTTCCTAAATAAACTTCCACCCATCTGTCTAAATACCACCTGAAATCATCATTGAAAACTGATACATGGCAAGCAGGACTTACATATTTAATAAAATAAATGATGTACTTACCTTCTCTGGATTTTAACTCATATCAGTGGTTATAGATCCAGAATTAATGGCACCATCTTCATTCTTACTCTGCATTGCAATGAAGTAAAGGAAAGTCGAGTGAGAGTGTTTTTCTAGGATGACTTCCACCTATTTTAGCTTTTGTTCTTATAAGCATATTTCAGTATTTTGCTAGATTAAATCACATCCATGAATTTTCTTGTTCAGTCATTACTACTGAACTGTCTTGTGTTAAACAATATTGTTTCAATGAATGCCCTTTTCTCTATATTCAATACTTTTTAATGCTACTTTGTTAAAGATTTTGTCTTCCTCTGTGATATTTTTTTTCTGAAACATAGTTTGTTGTTGCAATACATCAACATAATGTATTTTTAACCATCTTACCTTTTTATGTACTCACATTTGTGAGATTGCCTTTAATGATCATATTAGACATATGATTTGTTAGCTGTTCTGATCCTTTGATGCCATATATTTATGAAGTACAGAAATTGCAGAAACATTTGACTCCATGAGGCCTGAAGTTTTCCTCTAGGGAGACTTGTTTGAGTCAGTCAGACAGTTCTTTCACAAACAATATCACCTGTTATTAATACTGCTAGCTATATAAGGCCTTTCACTTATATTATGGAAGTGGTGATTGATCCTTCACTGAAGAGTCACCCTCAATGGGTCACAGGCAGCATTCAATAACTTTACAGCTCTACTTTGCAGAAGAAGGATCTGTTAGATTTTTAGAAATCTCTTGTTAAATGTGCCCACCTTCTCAAATGCTTTTTGTCAAGCCGTTGGCTCAGTTAATTGAACAAACCCTAAAAATTAATATATTTTCAACTGATGAAAAAAATCATGGTATCACAAGAAAGCAGCTGTAGTGAGATTGCCATCAGTCCACAATTTCCAATGATTTTTGTGATAGGAGTTGTGATGCACAAAGTGGGTGGCAACAGTTATGCCACTCTAGTTTCAACAGTTTTTGTAATGAAATATATCCTGTTTCTACCTGGTTCATGGTCACTCTTTATTGGTACTTTGGAATTTAATTTTTTGTACTATTCCCAGACTTGTCTCTGTCGCCATACAATCTTGCACAATTTGAATTTGGTTGTTATTTGGTGCAGAGAAATGGGATGGACATAGAGCTTGACTATACTCTTTCTTCGTTTAGTGGATTAACCGAGAGTGATGATATTAGACAAGCATAAGCTATACAAGAAAATCCATTACTTACATTGTGAGATGATTAGCGCCACTTCTGCAATGGAGCAGGTAATGCAAATTGATGATAATGTTCAACAATGTTTATGCAAGGTTACGAGCCTTGAGGAGACAATGTGCAGGTTTAAGAGGCTACGATAGCAAAAGGCCAGTGTTTGATGCTTATTTAACCATGCATGTTGTCCCACGTGGGTTTGAGAATTATTAAGATTCCAAAATATGAAAATGTTTATCCAGCCTTGCTTAAGAAATGGCAACTACTTAATCTTTGTATAAGTGAAGATTATATGAAACTAATGAACAAATTTTTTAACCCGTGGAGACAAGTCTGTAGAATGATATTGAGAAGTTAGATTAGGAAGTGCAAATGCCTTTGAGCATGATGTTGTTCAAAGAAAATATAATAAAATTACAAGTAGTGTTGCTGTTTTTGAGTGCTGTCTCAAATCCACTAAGCTGAGGAAACCTATTGACATTAATGATTTTAATAGTAACCATATTTTTTTTGACCAAAAATGCAATGCTACCTTGCAATGAATGCTAATAATCTCTCTGATGAAAATGATCAAGAAACTATGTAAAAACAAAGTGACTATTGGCAATCAGTTCCACCAGTTGATGTGTTGAACATTGAGGATTTTCCCACATTACCAGTGTTACTGGGGAAGTAATCAATTTAGCAATATTCAGACAGTTGAGGGACAACCAACAAGAACAGAGGGGAATGCCAGGACTGGAATAAAGTTTGTATGTGCATGAAGACATGCACGAGGTTGAGAGGACAAAGGATTTACTTCATAATATCTCTTCAGTACAATTGAGTAAAGAACAGTTTAATCTTATGAATGAAGGAATTCCTACAGACATTCTACTGATAGTGGCTTGACAGACATTATTACTAACGTAAGGTTTTTTTATTAGGAATGCTACTCTTAAAACTGGGTTTAAGGACCTTAATGCAAGTCTTGAGTAAAAGTGTTTATGAAACCCAAATATTTTGTTCCAAAGAACCACCCTTTATTAGATGTATATTTAAAAACTCATGAACATCAGATTTATGAAGCTTTTTATCAAAAAGGTAAGGGTACCAAGTCATTTTCTAATATGACTAATAAGAAATAAAGATATTTAAACAGCTTAAAAATAATAGAGATACAGAAATTAAGATCAATAATAAGGGTGGAGCCATTGTTATTATGGTTAGAGATTTTTATGTTTGTAAGATGAGGGATATGTTGGATGATGAAATCACTTATAAGAAGATGCCTCATCAATAATTTGTGTTGTTGATTTCTAGAGTGATGGCAGAAATTTATAGTCTATTTATTATGGAGGTTTGACTCCAAATTTGTTTCAATATTTTTATGGGGTCTACTTTACGCGTTCGAAAGCTGAAAAACCCGAATCCAAATAGTGCGACACGTAAAGAGTGAACCGTGAATACATTGAACGATCGAAACCGCAAAAGTGGAAATACTGAATTCACATAGTTGGCTCATCTGCGGTATAGCTCCATAAGGAAAGTGTGCAATAGTTACAGACCTTAGGGTTAGGGAGGGGTTAAGGTAATTGCATAGGTAGGTAGTGTATGTAAGGTTTTGTGTAGGTAATGTATGTAAGGTTTAGCGTAGGGTTTTGTTAAGTGTATGTGTGTGGAATATTTAGTTTGTTTGTGCATAGCTCCATAGGGGAAGTGTGCGGTAGTTATGGACCTTAGGGTTAGAGAGTGGTTAAAGATAGTGCATAGATAGTTGTGTATGTAGGGTTTAGTGTAGGGTTAGTAGTATGATTTTGGTGCTTTAATTTAGGGTTGGGAGTAGGGATTTGGTTAATGTAGTATGATTTTGGTGCTTTAATTTAGGGTTGGGAGTAGGGATTTGGTTAATGTAGTATGTGTTTTTTTTTATTGTGTTTGGTTAGGTAGTGTGTTGTGGGTGGTGGGTTGGCCGACTATGACGGTTCAAAGTTTTAAAATTCGCGCTTTAGTACGTTCGATGTATTTGTGGTTTGCTCTTTATGTGTTGCGCTATTTGGATTCGGGTTTTTCATGTTTCGAGCGCATAAAGTAGACCCATTGTTATGTATCACACCCAATAATACTATTTATTTACAGTCTGCTTAAAATGCATACATCTATAGATATTTACAGCCTGCCTAAAATAGATAAATCTCTTAGTGATCCACCCATGTGGCCCGTTGTTTCTGGTACTGAGTGGCTCACTGAGCCTCTCTTTATGTTGAAGAACAACTTTGACCACTAGTGGACAAACTTCCTGGAGTGCTGGAAGATACTAACCACTTTTTGAACAACTTATTTGAGTGGTATAATCATACATTAGAAGATTTCTTTGTTACAGTAGACGTCAAGTTACTTTTCACTGTTATACCTAATACCTATGGTATTGAGAATGTTCGTACAAATTTATCTGTGAATGGTGATTATTTGAATTTGCATATTAAATTGGTTTGTACACATATTGAATTAATTTTAGAGAATAATGTTCTATACTTTGAGTGTAGGTATTTTTTAGAAAAGACAGTTGTGATAGGCACACGGTGTGCCGACACTTATGGCAATCTAGTTTTAGCAGTTTTTGTAATAAAATATATCCTGTTACTACCTGGTTCCTGGTCACTCTTTATTGGTACTTTAGATTTTTGTGCATCAGTGGGAATGTGCTCATATATTTATTTCAGAACAAATCCTTTTTTATGGCTGTATTGTACTGTAGGACTACTGATGATGATTTCTTAATTTGTGCAGGTACTGGAAATAATTTGGAACATTTTCTTGTTATATTTACATGAGAATACGTAGAATTTAATATTCACATGACAGTTTTCCAGGAATAGTTAATATTGGGCAGGATTCACGAAGCCTCCGTGTAAGAGTTAACATGTCTTACACGGAAGCTGCAATTAAACGGTATGATGGCAGCATGCAATGCATATGCATGAGGGCATGCTGAATCACACCCTAGGCTAACATGGTCCATGTAGGAAAGTAGGGGGCGTGTCCAAATGGCGGGTTCTGCAAAGGGACACGCCCCCAGAAGAGTCAGAGTCCTGAAAGTAACCTCCCATGAGCGAGTCCGCGGAAATGTCAAGAAACACAATGCCACACATGCCCCCACAGACTATAAACCCAACTGTAATGTAAAACGTAAAAATAACAGTTTAATTTGTTTTTTATAATTTCAAAAATATTTGCCCATAGTTGCGCTCGGTTGTGCAGGTATGCCCTCCGCTCAACCACAGTTAGCAGTCATTGAAAAGCATATAAGATCTAAATATGCAAATTAAGCCAAGTAGCAATAGTGTAGCGGTACAGACGTTGGCCAAAGAGGAGGTAGTCACGGTTCGAGCCCCCACAATATAATTTTCTATATTTAGTTAAATAAGCATGAAACAATCCCCTGACATATATGTATATATATATAACTATAATTTAAGTAAAATGTAATGAAATGGGCCATGTATTTTTGAAGAAATCCGAGACAATAAAATAAAAAAAAATGTTATAAGTGCCCATAGCTGAGCAGCGCTCTAACAAGCTGAGTATGACTGCTTGCAGGTGAGCAACGGTTTAACAGGTGTAATATGAGTGCCCGGAGTTGAGCAGCACTTTAACACACTTAAAATGGGTGCCCATAGCTGAGCAACACTACACAGCGTAATATGCATGCTCATAGCCAAATAACACGTTATCCAGCGTAAGCCGTTTGCGCGGAGCTGTGCAGCGCACCAACCGGCTTACTGATGGGCAACGTTGAGCAAGCTGTATCAAAACCGCCTTTACACAGACACACCTCCTAGCCTGTCTAGACAGTTAGTAAAATAAAAAAAAAGCAATGGCCAGGCTCGAACCCAGGATACTGTGCACCATCGTCAAAGTACTAAACTACTAAGCCATGACAGTTGCACTGAGAAATGCAGTATTAGCATATATATAGGAATTAATGGAAATAGAAGCATGACAAAGCAGGTTTTATAAGCTGATATATGTCCAAAATGGCCAATCACAGATAAGTGTGGGAAAACGGGCATATATAAGCCCCATAGGCGGGAATACACAGCATAACTGATTGTGGAACCCATTTGCAGTCAGGATGGCAGGTGTAGGAGAGGGCAGTCACTTCCAAGCACAGAGGTGGGGTGTTGAGGAGTCCAAATATATGGTTTGGCTCCTAGTCCATGATCATGAGGCTCAACTCATGCAGGGCCAGGTTCCCTGGGGTGCATACAAGGCAGAGGCGTGGAACCGGTTGGCACATGATCTCACCAGTGCCACAGGCATACCAAGGACTGGTGAACAGGTCCGTCATAACCATGTGGACCTGAAGAGACGTAAGCAGGACCAACTGAACCGTTGGATCCAGGAGGCCCGGCAAATGCCCAATGCCCCACTACTGAGTAAGTATCCATGTAATTAAGTATGTAAGAAATTTAGCTTAGCCTATATTATGGAGATATATGTACAAATATTACTTAATTTATATCACAGCTGCAGGTGTCCGTTCTATGAATCGTCGAGCCTATGCTGATAGGCTGGTGCGGTTGCGCCACCAGGCAGGTTAGTAATTATTTTGATGGAATTGTTATAGAATATAAGTGAGACAGCTTGTAAAAGAGTTCAGTGTAGTCACATATTAATAAAGTTCAAATAAGCCTAGAAGAAAGATTCTGCTAGTACTGTATGATTAGATAAGTGATGCAGCCTGTAATCCAGAAATAAACATTAAATAAGTGTCAAATAGATATTTTCCACATGTATTGTAATATCAGATAACTGCTTCAGCCTGAAAAACACTGGTGAACAATCTACACAGGATAGACATGTGTCAAATACATCCCCTTTTAAAATCTGCCATATGAAATAAGTGAGTCTGTTGGAAAGGATTGTTGTAACAAGTAAGACATGTTAATAATGCCTAGAATTCAGTACCATCATGAATTGTAAAAATAAAACAAGTGAGAGTGTGAGAAAGAGGTATGAATCGACCAAGAAAGCTGTAATAAGTCTGGAATAAAGTTATACTGCAGTCAGTACATTATGAAATGAATGAGACAGCCACAACCAAAGAGTGAAATGGGTTTAAGAAAGTACTGAACCTGGAATGTGTCTGTCCCACAATTTGGATATGTTGCTGTACCCTTGCAATATGGAGATAGTATGGTTGTATGAAATACTGAACATCCACAGTTGTCTAGAGCCATATCAATCAAATGTAGCAGGATGCTGTACCTGAACACAGCCAGATATGAACATGTATGAATAAAAATGGAATGTATATTAATGTAGCAGTAACATTCCCACCATCAACATTCCCAAGGTTACATATAGGAAACTGTACTAAGACATGTAGGGTATATATATCTGCAGCTACTAGAAATGTACAGCATATGTATAGGTAGTTTAAGTTGTTAATGTAATATTTCTTCACCCTACCCTATTTCACAAATAATGCCATTCCACACCAAACTGGGTATGTGTATTCACAATTAATTCCCATGGACATTTGTCCTGTTGGTTCATACATATCTGCATGTATGTTGATGCATGTGCCCTGTTCACATATCCAAACCTGATGGCCTGTTGCCATCAATCAACCCTGCATGCTGTTGGATTGTGTACTGTTGTTCTAAATATGCATGTGTTATGCTTGCTGTTCAATGTTTGGAATTCATGGGTGTTTGGTTAATGGGAATACTAATGCATGCTGTTACAACTAATTTTGAATGATGTTGTTTGTTACTAACCCAAAATGTCATAAACTACTGCTAAACATAGGACAAGAGGGAAGGCGGGTTCCAGCGGACCCACCTCTCCCACCTCAGCTGGCGAGTGCACCTGGCACTAGTGCCCAAGCCGGAACCTCCTCCGGTGGCCCTGTGCCACCTTTGGGTGGAAGCGCTGCAGGGGATGGGGGCTCATCCCACCTCTGCAAACGTGGCCGGAGGAGAACATCCACTCACCCTCCAAAGTGTCCGGTCTGTGGTGCGTAGCGAGATCAGGCATTCTGTGCTTGAACCCCTACGTCAGCTTGAGGCACGGGTGGTGCAACTCATGGGTGTGCCTGCCCCTCCTATACAGCCCCCAGCACAGCCCCATCCCGGGCAGTGAAGGCGCAGTGGTAACTGCCCATGGGTGGGGATCTCAGTTCACTGTTGCATCTGTGGGCTCATGGGCTCATGATATCCAAACATCCATCCCTGTCAATTGTGTTTCCCCCCACATGTGTCATACTCCGCCCCGTATGCATCTTGTTTGTCTTGTCTGTTAACCTCCCCAACCTACCTCCCCAAATATACCTACTTCCTGTTCCTCACATTCCACTCTCACCTGAAAAAAAAAATAAAAAAGGGCACTCTGTTCCACAAAAAAATTACGCCCCATACATAGCTGCCCATTTTGCAGACATGTCTGCTGGACATGTCAACTGATAATTAAAATTGGCTGTACAACATATTTTGTTGTCCTCACCCCTCTCTCAGGGGTTGAAGGTTTCAAATTTCACACCAAATTACACACATATGCACAGCTGTTGCTGGTAAAGAAATGGGCAGCTATGGGCCTTCCCTACATCCTTCCTGCAAATCCCAAGCTTGTTTTCCTACTGTCCTACCCTCTTTGTGCCCCCTTTTTCACCACTTTCCTATCTCCCCATTTTCTTTTCTTTAAAAGAAATTAGCACGTGTGTTAGTGAGAGTAAGCACTTTTAAGCAGTAGTCAGTGGGTGTGCGCTTGTGTGCGTTTAGCTAAGCGTGTGTGCGTGAAGCTAAGCGGCACTGCTCATACGTGATGCGCAAACCAGCGCAAACCCGCTTACAACTACTTAAAAGTGCCTTAATCACTCTGAATGACAAAGCCTGTAGTCTGCTCAGCAGAAAAATAAAATTCCCCTGTCAGTCTCGAACCCAGGACCTTGGAAACACTAGTCTGCATGACTTACCCCTAAGCCATGACTGACATACTAGAACTTTGTGCTGAAAGCAATATATCATGAAATAGAAGGACTGAATGTAAAGGGAATATAGGAAGGCTATTACACAAAGCTTGTTTCTTGTATCTTTACTGGCAATTCGTGTGGAATTACATTACATTACTGTGATAAGAGAAACAGCCATGCTAGTAGGTACTAATGTTACAGTAGCACCTTGCAAACCCCACAGAGTATCAGAGCAGGATAAACACCGCCATATTTGAATAGGTAAGAGGCCAGACCTCCCAACTGTGACTGATTTACAGGGATGTCCCTGATTTGCAAACAAATGTTAACTGTGCCCCACTGACTCCCTGTGAAATGTACTAACAGTAGGCAGAAAGGTGGGGAATCCCACATAATGGTAACTGTGAATAAGTTAAAGTAGACACTACTTACGTCAGAAATGGTGTAGTAATACATATGCTCAGAATACCCCACAGTCACAACTGCAGAATATCTGCAATATATCACGGGTGTATCCCACTGATATGTACCATTCCCTGAGGCTGCTCAAATATATACCTGAGAGTATCTGAGGCCTGCAAGTGTCAGAAACACACAGGCATATCAGCCTGTCTGCTGTTACACACTTTGCAAATAGCTGTAGAACTGCTTCCACAAGCACACCCTCATGTTGGAGTACAACCCAGAAATATCAAAGGATTTAGCCATCTAATAAACTAAGGACAGTATAGCAGTTTACAAGCACTGCATGTGCCTGATATTCATAACTGTTAGTACAAAGTACAAGGCCCCACTACTGCTCAGCAGTAAAATAAGATACCCTTGTAAGTGTCAAACCCCACTCCTTGGCCTCACCAGACTGCATGCAGTGCCACCAAACCACACCAAACATATAAGAAATTGCTGCTGAAAGAAATATATCATGCATTACAAGGAGTGAATGTAAATGGAAAATAGGAAAGCCATAGCAACACATTCCAGTAAAGACAAATAGCAGGCCTTCAAGGAGTGAATTTAAAGGCTAAATAGTGAAGCCATAGCAAGAAATTGCAAGAGCTACTGTTGTATACCAGTTAATCCACAAGTCCCACAGCAAAGTACATACGCCCATGAAAACAGTATTAGCATTATTAGCTGTGAGTTAACATACACACTGAGAAGAATGAACTGGAACAAGCAACAGTCAGGTTTCAGTACAACATGCATTTCAGTGGCTACAACACAGCCTCAGATATGAGAGACATACCAAGCTTTTGACTCACACAACAGTGTCCACAGCAAACCAGCATGGTCCCCACCTTGAAAAACTGAAAGGCCTATGTCTACCTAACCTAACATTTTATAGCACTGTCCTGAAATCACAGTGAGAACTGCAATTACCACACAGCAGGCTATATGCAATTAGTAAATGCTGGCCAACAATTGGGGCAGAGGCTATCACATGCACATGTGCAGATACCTACAAAAGCAGCCTGTACTCCCAGTCCACACATGCTATAATATCATTGCAGCAACTAGAGGGAGAGAGTGAGAGAGACAGAGAGAGAGAGAGAGAGAGAGAGAGACACACCAAAAAAAAAGCCATCAAGACAGCAGCAAGCCAGCCAGCAGCAAGCCAGCAAGCCAGCCAGCAGCAAGCCAGCCAGCCAGCCAGCCTGCCAGCCAGCCAGCCAGCCAGCCAGCAGCCAGCCAGTAGCAAGGCAGCCAGCCAGCAGCAAGCCATCCAACAGCAAGCCAGCCAGCAGCAAGCCAGGCAGCCAGCAGCCAGTCAGCAGCAAAGCAGCCAGCCAGCAGCAAGGCAGCCAGCCAGCAGCAAGCCATCCAACAGCAAGCCAGCCAGCAGCAAGCCAGCCAGCCAGCAGCCAGCCAGCAGCAAGGCAGCCAGCCAGCAGCAAGCCAGCCAGCAACCCATCCAGCAGCAAGGCAGCCAGCTAGCAGCAAGCCAGCCAGCCAGCAGCCAGCCAGCAGCAAGGCAGCCAGCCAGCAGCAAGCCATCCAACAGCAAGCCAGTCAGCAGCAAGCCAGCCAGCCTGCAGCAAGCCAGCCAGCCAGCAGCCAGCCAGCAGCAAAGCAGCCAGCCAGCAGCAAGGCAGCCAGCCAGAAGCAAGCCATCCAACAGCAAGCCAGCCAGGAGCAAGCCAGCCAGCCAGCAGCCAGCCAGCAGCAAGGCAGCCAGCCAGCAGCAAGCCAGTCAAGAAGCCATCCAGCAGCAAGGCAGCCAGCAGCAAGCCAGCCAGCCAGCAGCAAGCCAGCCAGCAAGCCATCCAGCAGCAAGGCAGCCAGCCAGCAGCAAGCCAGCCAGCAGCAAGCCAGCCAGCAGCAAGCCAACCAGCAGCCAGTCAGCAGCAAGCCAGCCAGCCAGCAACCTGCCAGCAGCAAGGCAGCCAGCCAGCAGCAAGGCAGCCAGCAAGCCATCCAGCAGCAAGGCAGCCAGCCAGCAGCAAGCCAGCCAGCCAGCAGCAAGCCATCCAGCAGCAAGCCATCCAAAACATCTGTCAGCAACAAAGGTAATGTAACTACATAATCTAATAATCTACATACTGTGAACCCTCCATATGTGTTAGCAGTCTGTATCTAAATGTATATGAAGATGTGCATAAAGCAAGGGACATACTGCAACTGTTAGTGAAGGCTGGTCATACATATGTAGTTGAAGGTTGCTATGTGCACATATCAATGTAGGTTGTAGTACAATGTACAATATAGGTTGTACAGCAATGGATCTTTAGAAGTATGTTAGTGTGTGTATGTGTATGTGCATATATAAATATATGTATATAAAAAAAAAAAAATATATATATATATATATATATATATATATATATATATATATGTACATAGATAGAGAGGTATGTAGAAATAGATAGACATATACAGATAGATAGATAGAATATGTATATACATATATATGTCATAGACACATATATATATAGATATCTATAGATACATACACATATACAGACAGATATGAATGTCTATAGATATCTGTGTATATGAATATCTCTCTCTCTCTCTCTCTCTATATATATATATATATATATATATATATATATATATATATAGACTGAGAGAGGCACATGTGGGCAGAAGTATTGCAACAGGTGCCTGGTGACAAAGGCATGGACTGAACACCAGTGTGAATACTGGAGTAACATACCCCATTCCAAAACACTTTAACCACTAACTACCACATAGGTGGTTGCCTGCCTACTACTGGAGGTGTCAGAAGGGAACATGGGAAACAAGTGTACAATAGCCTCCCCCTTTGATATCCACAGTGGCACACTAGTCTTGTAATCCCTGTACATGGTACGTGTCATCACAAATGGTGTGTCAGCTAGGGAAATTTAGGTCACTGTACCCCTCTACACCTCACAATGTCCTACATGGTGTGTACCTCCCATGACAACTACAGCAAGGGAAAAGGACACAGACATACCTAACAAAGAGTGATAATACCCTCAAACACATTCCCTATGCAGAATGACTGACAAAACCACAGAACGCCTTTCATACTACCTACACAGAGGTTACCACTGCTGGATATACAGAGTTATGTCACACACATACCAGTTGACCAACCGCCATGGTAACACCTCACAATCTGTCCAGCCTAAATGACCTATGGCTCTCATCCTTGTCACTGCAGTAAAGAGCACATGCTGGAGGTACAGGTTGCTATCCACAAATAAGCCATACCCTGGACTTAACCACCCAGCATTAACAAGCAAGGCTCCTTATTAGTAGATGTCAGACATACCCGTGATGAATGCTATGCAGATAGGTAATATGCTGTATGATTCACCTCTGTGTAACTGTGTGACAGGAGCAAGTACAATCACATTACATGTGTCCCAAGGGGCAGGATAGCATAACACTATGCTGCTGTAGGCCCAGGGCCAATAGCGTAGTACCTACCTATGACACAATGCACACACATGTAGTCATTGCAATACCAACTATGTGAGGTGGAATGAGTGTGCCACTGACTGTGTGCAAGGTCTGTAATGGTGTGATTGCTCAGCATGATGTTGTGTCTGTCATGGTAGTGTGTATCCTCGGTGTGAGGCCAGAGAAAGATGTGTCAGTTATTGGGATACAAACATACTACATTGCCATATGTTGTGCTGTGGTTCCCTGTATATGCCTGCGGTGTAGGTAGGGGTATGGCAGCAAAGACTAGGGTGGATTACCATTGAAATTGTAACTGTGCATTACATGCATTGCATGGGATGACAATATTCCCCATCCATTAGCTTGATACATACCCCCAGTGTGAGGCTGCTCATTGGACCTCAAACAGTGTGCCAAGTGCTGGTGTATACTAGTTTGTTATATGGAGTGTGGCAGGCACTGTCACACAGTTGTTGGCTGAGCACTGGTATGTGTTAATTTACATGTGCATCCCCTGATAGACAGATGGATGCTATATATGGCAGTTCAGTGATATCAGTACAGTAGAGTATTATGTGTGCCATATTACTTGCTCACATATTTTACTTTTCCTTCCAGGGCGATGGTGCATCAGCACAACCCCTGTTATTCAGCTGCAGAGGATGAGGAGATACACCAGAGCCTGGTGCGGGATATTTCCACACTTTTTTCCCACACCAGCCAGAACCAACAGGAGAGGGCTGCACTGTGGCAAGACCTTGTCCGTCGGATAAATGACATAGGCATGCAAAATCGGACATATGAGCAGGTACGCCATCACTGCAGTGATTTAATTAGAAATGTCTGTCAGCGTGCATCTGATATCCACAGACAACAGCTTGCCACAGGTGGTGGGGTACCTATCCACCCCCCCTTCACCAGACTGGAGGAGCTTCTCCTAAGTGTTGTGGCTCCAGCCCAACAACAACAACAACATCCACAGACATGTGTCATGATGGAGGCTGGAGCCACCCACCATGTGGACATGGAGTGTGCAGGTAACATGCCATATCTGTAGTTGAGTGTTGTCTGCACTGGTAGTTTATGCATGTGTGAGATGTGTACTGTGTGAGTAGCTGTTATCCTGGAAATTCTTGTGCAAGATTGATATTCTGAATATCATCAGTACACCTGTGAAAGCCAACTGTTGTACTACTGCACTGTATCATACTCACAGTATCAATGGCACAGTTGTGCCCACTGACAATAACTGTCTTATTTGTGCAGGTCCCTCTGGAGTAACAGCATGGCAGCCAATCCATGCTGGTGAGCGTGTAATAGCAATACTATTAATACTAATGATAATAATAGTAATAATACCCTCAAACAGTATTGTGTATGTGTTGGATTGCAGGTGTGTGTGTGTTTGTATCTCATGTACTGAGGAGTGTGCATGTGTGCATGTGTGCATGTGCCCGTGTGCCTGAGTGCATGTGCCCATGTGCATGTGTGCATGTGCCCGTGTGCATGTGTGCATGTGCCCATGTGCATGTGTGCCTGTGTGCATTTGTGCATATGTGCATGTGTGCATGTGCCCATGTGCATGTGCGCCTGTGTGCCTGTGTACATGTGTGCATGTGCATGTGTGCATGTGCATGTGTGCATGTGTGCATGTGCCCATGCGCATGTGTGCATGTATGCATGTGTGCATGTGCCCGTGTGCATCTGTGGTAACATTGTGTACACATTGTAAAATGTGTTTCCTGTCTTCCTCTCACAGGTTCTGATGTTGCTCTGTTGGCATGCAGCAGGGAACCTGAAGCCACTGCTGGGGATAGTGATAATGATGATACATGTGCAGTGGCACAGGGAGGTGTGACAGGGTCTGTTGTTGGTCAGCCAATCGACAGTACACAGCAGTCAACCCCATCAATGTGCACAGTCATCCTGCCGATACATCCATTGTCACGAATGTCCTTAGCTGAGTGACAGCATACAGTGGGCATTGACCAGGGGAATGTGGTATCAGTGGCACATGCACCCCCTCACAGCAGCCATGGCCAGAGTCCTGACATGGTAACACACAGGCAGATGTCCAGGGGTACTCGTGGGACCATCCGTGGTCATACTGCCCCTGTCAGACGTGCCCATAGAGGTCTTTCAACCTCAGCTATGTTCTGGGCTGCAATGCAGGCACAGGCACATATGGAACGGTACACCAGACAGGGTCTGAGGGAGCTTAGAGCACATTGCACTGCTATGAATGACACTATGCGTGATGTAGTGGCTGCCATCCGTACTGTAGGCGAGATCATTGACAGATGCTGGGGGGACACATTAGATCTGTTCCACAACTACATGTCCATGAGCCAGGGCAATGCAGGATGGTTGAGGAGTCGATGTGGACGTATGCCAGCAACATCAGCAGCTGGCAGTCGTCGCGGATGACAACAAACCCGCAGCCACTCCCATAGTGCCTGTACTAGCCCCAGCAATGCTGGGTCTGTGCTGTCATCAGACCGCCCTAGAAGACCATGTGCACGTGGCTCTGGACAGTCCCAGCAGGGACATGTGTCCAATCATCAACCAACTGCTTCTGATGACAGTACCCAGTCTGGCTTAGTACCTGATACTGTCCGTAGCACCCCTGCCAGGCACAGGTACCGTGTCCGTGGCCAGAGACAGTGATCTGTATGACCTGGCAGGTACAGTCTGTGGCTGTCCACAAACACACGTATATGGCAGCCATGAGATGGAACTGTGTGCATGCATACACACATGTATAATGCTAACACCTAGGGCTAACACATACACACACACACTGCATCAACATTGCCCCATGCTGTACTGTTGTCCCTCACTAACACACACACACATACATGTCGATTGGATGTGCCAATGGCAGACTCTGGCATACCAAGTACACACCCTGTGCATATGATGAAACTGTGCCACCTCCTGCAATCTGTAACATTGATGCAGGAACAGGATAGCATGGTGCTGATGCACAGGGTGACTACATAGAACTGTAGTAATATTATCATGTTGTTAACAGTACAGTGTAATGATATCATTGTGGGTATATCCCAGCATGCCTGATGCATTAACAGTATGATTGTCATTGTAGTTTTTTATACACCAGAGTTAATTCCAACAGTGTAATGTCTGCACATCTTGGCATTCTGGTGGTAAGGCTGAAAACACAAACACACCTACATAGGTAGCACAGGGGATAAGAAAATGGAAGTAATGATACTCAATACCAGACATGTAAACCACAAGATGCATGCAGTCCAAACTCTACTCAGCATGGAGAATGTTGATATTTGTGCAGTGACAGAAACCTGGTTCAAGGCTCCCAAGAGCACCCTAGCACTACCAGGTTACACCTCATACAATGCTTTACAGCCTCAAAACATGGAACTAACTATGAAAGGAGGGTGAGTATCAATAAATGTCAAGGATACCCACACTCCCAGGTTGGTGCCACACCATGATGCATCACAGACTATCCACATGCAACTAACAATGGGTAAAACTGCCTTCCAGTTCATAGCCTGCTACAGACCACCCTCCTAAATCCAGGAAACCCACTTGGCCTACTTAAGAACTCATGAATATATGAAGGTGTCTCCAAACACATTATATTGGGCAACTTCATCTACCCACACATAGACTGGGAGCATTACTGTAGCTCCAACACCCTAGGCCAAAGGTTCCTAGAATTCATAAACTCAAATGCTATGGAACAACTTGTTACCACTCCCACAAGAGGAGAAAACATACTGCACCTGCTCATCACCAACATGGGGACTCTATGCTCCAGACCAGAAGTGTATCCCTCACTGGTAAGGTGACACCATAGAGTAATCTCACTGTATATTCACATACCAACCGCAGCCCCTGCACAGAAAACCACAGTGAAAAAGTTGTGTAAAGCAAATTACACACAGCTCAAAACCAAGACAGAGGTGGAATCCTTCAAAGCCCCTGGGCCTGTGGGAAATACAGCCCACACTGCTGAATCCTTTATAAACGCATTCTATGAACACCTCCAGGAATGCACAGATCATGCAATTCCAAATATAACCAAGACCCAATCCTCCAAAGACAGGCGTCCTTTCTGGTGGACCCCAGCCACATAACAGAAAACAATAGAAGGAGGAAGCTACTACATGATTGACCAATATCCCATAAAGGGAAGGCATCTGGACAAAAATTACGGGCACTCATAAAACCGTCTAAGGCCAACTTCAAAAGAAATATTGCACAAGACACAATGGATAATCACAAGGCTTTCTTTACTTATGTTAGGAATCTGGGTGGGAATTCCCACCCACATATGCTCAGAAGTTGTCCTAAATGACACAGAATACACCTAAGCCACATACATTGCCAACATCATTGCTAACAGGTTCAGCACAAACATCTCACCCCCCCTCCCCACCACAAGGGCAAATATATATCCCAGCAGATTGATGCCCTCCTGACATCTGAGATGCTCAGTCGCCCTCTCCAAAGCAGAAACACAGCATCAATGGGAGCAGACAGTGTCTCAGGCTGCATCCTACATGAACTCCAAGAAGAACTAAACACAAACATAAAAGTACTGTTCAATCCCAGCCTTATTACAGGATATGTAGCCAAGGAGTGGCGTACAGCAAAAGTAACCCCTCTCCACAAAGGTGGTACCTCAACGGATCCTGGAAACTATTGGCCTGTACACCTGACTAGCTTGGTCTGCAAAGCTATGGAAAGGATCATCATAGACCTCATAAATTAAGTTATTGGGGACCTACAGACACTGGATCCTACCCAGTTTGGCTTTGTTGAGGGCACATCCTGCCTCTTAAACCTGGTTGATGTCTTTGAAACAGTCACCAAGGCCAGTGATGAGGGGAAGGTGTTCAACACAGCCTACCTGGACCTCGCAAAAGCCTTCAAAACAATACCCCATTCAGGTATATTTCACGGAGGTACAGGCCAACACAGAAGGACTGTGGCTGAGCAGGTTTGCAGATGACTGCAAACTGTGCACCATAATCAACTCAGCAGCCAACAGAAGCATCCTGCAAAAGGGCCTCATAGAAACAGACAGCTGGTGCCAGAGCCATGGCCTCAAGCTAAACGCCAAAACCTGTATAGTCACCACCTTTGGCAAAAACTAAGTGACCACAACTTAACACATAGGTGGTAAGCCATTAAGTACTGTACACATGATTAGGGACCTGGGGACCTGAGTTGATAGCAAACTGTCATTTGACAACCACATGGTTGTAGTGGTTACACAGACAGTTTATATAGGCCACCTAATCATGAAGAGATTCACAGCTAGATCACAGGAGGTCATCGTGCCTCTTTAGTCATCCCTCATCAGGCCCATAATTAAGTACAATGCCCCTTTTGTGGTGTACCTTACCAGACACCTGACCTACAGCAACTGGAAAGTCCACAAAAGTACATCACCAAGGGGATCAAAGGGCTCAAACAGATGCCTGACATATAGAACCATGTCCAACCTGGAATTAATGGACATGCTGCACCTCAGAAAATCCAAATCCCATGGAGGTATGTGCTCGTGACACGTGCACCTCAGCACGTACATAAATAGGACATGCTGGAAGGACAGGGTTGGGAGGGTGGCCTAATGGTTAAGGTGTTTGCTTTACAAACACAAGGTGCAGGGTTTGAGTCTCACAAGGGATAATTGGCTAAGCTTAAAATGGCTCGCAAGGGCAGTTATCTTAGTACTAATCTATGAACCTACAATCTATGAACCTATAACCCAGACGCTCCCTTCACTCTGGAATAAAATCACAGTCCAGGTTAGGCAGAGTCCCTTAATGACTCTCTGTAAGAGGAATGTTGCTGACTGGATGGGAGATTGTAGGTTTACCCTGGGTATCACTTCTGTGTCACTGTTACACAGAGGTTGAGTATACTAACCTGGAAAAAGGCCATATCAAAATTCATTTAACATGGGTGTCAAAAGACAAACACAGTCTGGATAGGCTTATAACTGCCCTAGGGCAGATAGCCTAGTATGAACCTATGAACCTATTACATGATGTATCCTCAACTGATACACAGATGTAGGAAACCCAGTGTCAGTGATATCCCTGCAGTACTACACTATACCAGTAGCCATTCTTACTGAGCCACACACATCCCTGTGAAGAATGCTGTTTGGCATATAGCAGTCTCACGTACATGCCAACACACTAGCGATATGTTAATCCACAACTGGAAGTGTATACAGCGGCCTACAATGCATTCTGCACATGACACACATGACCACCACATGGGTATCATACAGATGGATACCTGTTGTCCAAGCCATGCTCTATCACTGTAACGCAACTGCAACTTTGTCATCAGCATGTACTTAACATAGTATTCCAGTAGTTCCATGTAGGTGGCAGCACCCATCATGTAGAACGGGTAATGGTGTGTACATATGGACAAGTGTTTTCTTGTCTATCCTGTGATATTCACATTTCCAAAGGTATTGTGCAGTCCGTTGGTATATCTCCTAAGCAAGAAGGTGTCTTTATGCATATCAGCAACAGTTGCCATACACCTACACTGGATGTCCATTACTCACAGACTTTGCTGTGTTATAACATGTGTGACATATACTCCAGACATGAACCCTCACCCACATTAATATATCACAGCTTTCATGAGTGTGTGCCATCCAGTTGGCCTGGGACACAGATCACTGCAGTAGCCTGCATTGCCAACAACACACATGTATGGCGTACAGTCTGGGAATCTGCAGGACATGCTGGCACAGGTAACAACTGTATTCAGTGAGGCAGGCTTCACACATAGGAACTATTTAAGGTCAGAGGTACATATCTCTATGTGGCACACACATACCTGATGTGTGCATTGAAATTACTGTTATAATTATATGTCATACCATAATAAAAGCAACACCCACCACACATTGACAAACTGTATGACAAAAACACACATGGTATTTGTAGGATTCAAACCCCTACCTAACTATGTTATGACACTGGAGAGAGACACATTAGCAGAGCGTGCTACTCACATTACTGGGTGGTTTCTCTTCTCCTGCTATACTTATAGGGTGCTGACATCATTAGTCTTTACAAAGAGGAATGTACTTCATGTAGTGTGTTATTCCAGTTGCCAAAAGGCCCATTACTTTCAAAGAGAATTGCACACACCCTGCCCCCCCAAAACACACACACTGAGCATTTGTAGGATTCAAACCCCTATCTAACTATGTTATGACACTTGAGAGAGACACATTAGCAGAGCACGCTATTCACATTACTGGGTGGTTTCTCTTCTCCTGCTATACTTATAGGGTGCTGACATCATTAGTCTTTACAAAGAGGAATGTACTTCATGTAGTGTGTTATTCCAGTTGCCAAAAGGTCCATTTCTTTCAAAGAGAATTGCACACACCCTGCCCCCCCAAACACACACACTGAGCATTTGTAGGATTCAAACCCCTACCTAACTATGTTATGACACTTGAGAGAGACACATTAGCAGAGCGCGCTATTCACATTAGTGGGCAATTTTCCTTCTCCTGCTATACATATAGGGTGCTGACATCATCAGTCTTTACAAAAAGGAATGTACATCATGTAGTGTGTTATTCCAGTTGCCAAAAGGTCCATTCCTTTCAAAGAGAATTGCACACACTCTGCCCCCCCAAAACACACACACTGAGCATTTGTAGGATTCAAACCCCTACCTAACTATGTTATGACACTTGAAAAGGACACATTAGCAGAGCACGCTATTCAAACTACTGGGTGGCTTTTCTTCTCCTGCGGTATTTATAGGGTGCTGACATCCTTATTTAGAAAGAGGGATGCACATCTATTACTATCCCTCAGTATGGGGGATAGAATATATATGCATTAACAGACGCCTACTTCAGGGTCACATATGTACATCAGCACTGCCAGATTATGTTTTATACCATGCTTCGTGACCACAGGACTTGTAACACACAACACAACCAGGGGGTGTATCCATATACATCACAGATACACACTCCTCTTGGTTGTTACCACTGCACTAAGCATGACAGGCCATACATATACAACTAGCATTGTGCAAAACTGACTTTTGGTTTGTTGTGTAGTTCAGACCACCCCCTCCCATATCCAGGAACCACACTTGGCTTCCTGGAACAGTGTAGGATATGATGGTGTTCACATACACCATTACAGTGGTTAACTTCAGGTACAGGAATACTGAGTGGGGGAACTACTCAGGCCTCAACAACATCACCCTACAGCTAGTACAATTTGTGAATCCATGTGCTATAGCAGAACCAGTCACCACAGCCACAAGGGGGAATACATATTGGACCTGACCATCAGCAACATGGGGACTCTATGTTCCACACCAGAGGTAGACTACCATTGTTAATATCTGACCATAACCAACCTTCCCTGGACGTCCATATCCCATCCCCACCCCCAGGCAAGGAAATCACTGCAAACAAAGTATTTCTCAAAAGCAGACTTTGCACTTGTGAAGACTGGGGTGGAATACTTCAAAGGCCCCATGCTGGAGGATTATACAGTCCAATCTGCAGAATCCTTTACAAATGCATTCTATGAGCATCTGGACGGTTTGCATTGATCATGCTATCCCAAATAAAACCAAGACTCCTCCACAACAGGAGACCTGTCTGGTTTACACCAGCCATATATAAGCTGTACAACAGAAGGAGGGAGCTAAGACATTACAGAGCAATATCCCACAGAGGGAGGATATATCTGAACAGTATTGGCAAGACACTTCAATCCCTCACAATCATCACTTGCAAGTTTTGACAGTGAAATTGTCCAGACACTGCAGATAAGGCTCCCCTCAGTCTGGAATTGAATCCCAATTAATGTTAGACATAGCCCCTCGCCAACCCTCTTCCAGCAAACTCCAGCCACATGGATGTGACATTGCAAATTCAACCCCTGGGATCTCTACTGTGTCCCTGCTTGATGGAGGCACAGCACACTAGCCTTAAACGGTGCCTTCTGTGACCTACTTTACAGAGGCACAGTAGGCTACTGTACTGGGGAGGCAGACGCCAAATACACTCTGGCTAGGCTTATGTATTCCCTAGGGCAAACAGCCTAGTATTGACCTCTACACCCATATGTTTATGTTTCAGATGCACAATATTTGTTGCAGAGAAACGGTTTGCAGGTCTTTATTGCCATAGCTTTCCCTGTTTCTATGAACAACTTGTGTATCTGTAGAAGATGTTTGAATATGAGAGGGTTCCACTATATTACTTATGTCTCTGTTGTCATTTAACTGTGTGCACTGGGCAGATTGCTGTATTGTGGTAGGTTCCTGGCTTAACACATACAAATGCCAGATATGTGTGGCCAACTGCTATACTGAGACATGGCTTAAGTGTGTGAGCATGCCCAGTTCAGGCTTTCCATGGTTTGTTGCCTGACATATGTCTCATTTATCAAAGTGTGTGAGCATGCCCAGTGTGACCTTTCCATATGTTGAGATCTGAGGTCCACCACATTTGTGGTTGTGTGTGAACTTGAACAATATTTGACATTTATAGTTGTGTGTTGGAGGTCATGTTGTGTTCTTACTGCCCAACTGCTTTGTGTCTGAACCCAACAGGGATTATGCTGTGCCTGCAAGGTTTCCATGGGATAGTTTGCATACACTTGTCAACATTCTTTCATACTGACCAAACACTGTAATATTGTATAGTGTACTGGTTCAGTCCTTTCACTGTGGTGGACAGTATCCTGGGTTTCAGTCCTATCACTGCTTTAAATATTCATACTGAGCATACCAGACTGGTTAAGGGCCAGTTGTGCAAATATGACCATGTTGCATTTTGTTCAGCTATGGCCTACTTAAACCAGGCTTGTCCAACATTAATAGTGTATTCCGCAACTGGAGTGGACATTGAGGAAACACTAGGCTATGTGCCCTAGGCCATTTCTAATCCTAGTCAGAAAGTGTGTTTGTCCTTCAACACACATTTTAACTGGAGTTTGCCATGACATTTTTCAAGGTTAGTATACTGTGCCTCTGTCTAACCGTGACATGATAACCAGGGTCAACAATATCCCATCCACTCAGCAAGATTCCTCTTGATGAGAGTCAATGAGGGACTCTCTGGCTAACCTGGACTTGGAGTTTACTCAAGAGTGGAGGGAGCTTCTGGGTTATGGATCAATCACTACAGCATGTCCTATTTATGTCAGTGATGAGGTTCAGGTCTCTCATGTGCATAGCTCACTGGCATTCAGATTTTACAAGATGCAGCATGTGCATTGATTCCAGCTTGGACATGACTTTATACATCAGGCACAGATCGCCTCTGGCCAGGCAGTATGCCACTGTGTGGAGCTGCAGTTTGTTTAATCAGGCAACACATTGCATCTGTTACAGCCCTTTGATCCTCCTGGTGAGGTACTTTTGGGTCTTTCCAGTTGCTGGAGGTGTCTGCTAAGGTACATCCCACAAGGGCCATTGCAGTCAATTGTGAGCCTGATGAATGATGACTGAAGAGACACGATTACCTCCCCTGATCTAGATGGGAATACCTTCATGATTAGGTGGGTATATGAAATGTTTCTCTAACCACTACGGCCACATGGTTGTCAAATGCAAGATTTCTATCAACTTGTGTCCCCAGGTCTCTTATTACTTCTAAAGTACTTAATGGGTAAACACCTATGTGGTAATTGGTGGGCACTTACTGTTGTTTCCAAAGGGGATGACTATACACTTTTCTGCATTTAGCTTGATGACATGGCTCTGGCACCAGTTGTCTGTTTCTATGAGGCCCTTTTGTAGGATGCTTGTGTCAGCTGGAGGGTCAGATATGGTGCCCAGTTTGTAGTCATCTGCAAACTTGTTCAGACACAGTCCTTCCATGTTGGCCTGTACCTCTGAGAAATATATACCACACATGGGAGGTCCCAGGACTGAGCCTTGTAGGATGCCAGTTGTAGCTGGTTTGGAGTCTGACATGGCTGCAGCATTTCTGACCATGCCAGTTCTGTCCTTGAGCTGGTTTGCAACCCATCTACTAACATAGGGGTTTATATTTAAGCTGGTGAGCTTATCTATAATGAACAAGTGGGGTATTGTATGGAAGGCTTTTGCAAGGTCCAGATAGGCTGTGTGGACCACCTTCCCCTCATCAATGGCCTTGGTGACAGTTTCAAATGACTCAACCAGGTTTAAGGGGCAGGATCTGCCCTTAAAAAAGCCACAATGGGTAGGGTCCAGTGTCTGTAGATCCCCAATATCTTTATTTCTGAGGTCCATGATGATCCTTTCCATAGCTTTGCAGACCAAGCTAGTCAGGATTCTGGGGTGATAGTTTGCAGTATCCATTCAGTCACCACCTTTGTGGAGAGGGACCACTGTTGCTGTACACTGCTCTTTGGGTACATATCTTGTGGTAAGGCTGAGACTGAGCAGTAGTTTTATTTGGTGTTCAATTCTTCTTGGAGTTCATGTTGGACACAGCCTAGGACACCATCTGGTCCCATTGATGCTGTGTGTTTTGCTTTGGAGATGCTGGCTGTTACCTGAGCATCTGCAATGTCAGGGGGACAGCACTCTGCTGGGATAGATATTTTGCCGTTTGGTGTGTGTGTGTGTGGGGGGGATTCTGCCCTGAACCTGTCAGGTTGGATGTTGGCAATGTGTGTGGGTTTGGTGTATTGTTTGCCATTTTGGACTAATTCTAAGCATATCTGTGAATTCCCACCGAGGTTCCTACCATCAGTTAAGAAAGCCTTGTGATTATCCTTAGTGTCCTGTGAAATTTTTATCTTGTAGCTGGCCTTAGAAGATTTTATGTGTGGCCATAGTTTTTTTGTCATAATACTGATCAGAGATGACTTCCCTTTTTGGGTTTTGCTCCTTCGCTTGCATGGTTTGGTAATGGCTGGGGTCCACCAGGCCGGATGCCTGCGTTTGGAGGATTGGGTCTTGGTTTTATTTGGGATTGCATAATCCATGCATTCCTGAAGGTGTTCATAGAATGCATTTATAAAGGGTTCTGAGGTCTGGGCCATATTTTCCACAGGCGCAAGGGCTTTAATGGATTCCACCTCAGTTTGGAGGAGTGCAAAATTTGCCTTACACATGTTTTTCACTGTGGTTTTCTGGCCAGGGACTGGGGTCGGGATGTGAATATCCAGTGAGATTACTCTATGGTCTGATCTTACCAGTGAGGGATACACTTCTCGGTTTGTGCATAGAGTCCCCATGTTGGTGATTATCACGTCCAGTATGCTTACCCCTCTTGTGGAGGTGGTAAGTTGTTCCATAGCATTTTGGTTTATGAATTCTAGGAACCTTTGCCCTAGGGTGTTGGAGCTAGAATAATACTCCCAGTCTATGTTTGGGTAGTTGCAGTCACCCAATATAATGTTGTTTGGAGAGACCTTCATATTTTCATGTGTTCTCATGTAGGCCAAGTGCGGTTCCTGGATTTAGGAGGGTGGTCTGTAGCAGGCTACAAACTGGGAGGCAGTTTTAGCCACTGTTACTTGCCCGTGGATAGTCCATGCTGCTTCTTGCTGTGGCACCAACCTGGGGGATGTGGTTATCCTTGACAATTATTGATAGTCACCCTCCTTTTGTAGTTTGTTCCATGTTTTGGGGCTGTAAAGCATGGTATGAGGTGTAACCTGGTAGTGTTAGGGTGCTCTTGTGAGCCTTGAACCAGGTTTCTGTTACTGCACAGATATCAACATTCTCCATGCTGAGGAGAGTTTGGACTGCATGCATCTTGCAGTTTAGACTTCTGGCATTGGGTAGCATTACTTCTAGTTTCTTATCCCTTGTGATACCTACGGAGGCGGGCTTGTGTTTTGAGCCTTACCTAGTCAAGGCACTATGGGGGTGACAACAGGCTTTGCCAGTATCCAAAAGGCCAGGGGTGATAGGTGCAAGCCAGCCCTAGCAGGTGGAGCATCATGTCTTGCTCAGCATGTCATCCCAGGCTGACAGGCATTGGATCTCCTTTGACTAACAGCAATACTTAAGCCAATTTTTGTAATTGATCATCTTGTCTTCATATTGTGGCATCATGCTTGGTGAGGGTAGTATGTTAGTCAGGATCATCAAGTTTGCATATACTACATGGTGTTACATTGCTTAACACATGGCAATCATGCCTCAGGTGGTGCTGCAGGGCTGCCTATGTTGGATGCACATACTACACTCCCTGTACATGTTTGAAAGCAGGTTTTGTCATGTTAGGCATCCCTTTTACTATATGTGTGAGTCAGAGAGAGGTATCATTTCCAGGGTTCCTACTGAGCCAGTGTATGTGCTATGCATTACCTCTTTGCCAAGGCCAAGGCATACTGGGCATGCCTCCTTCTGCCTACTGGGGCAGGCTCAGGTTGTTCCTCCTCCTAGTCACGCTCTGCCTGTGATGGCCTTGGCAATGGTGGGGGGCTGTTTGGCCCGGGCCTATGCTGGTCCTGCTGCAGCTGTTTTCACAGAATCATATTATGTAGCATAGCACATACCATGACAATTTGGGTACATGTAGTTGGTGAGTACTGCAAGGCTCCACCAGATTTGTCCAGGCACCAGAACCGTGACTTGAGCAGCCCAAACACATGCTCTATTACATTATGTGTTTGTGCATGTGCCTCATTATGGCGTTCCTGTTCAGATGTGTGTGCATTTCTGATGGGTGTCATCAGCCACAGCTCTAGTGCATAGCCAGTATCCACCAGTAGGTGACCATGTGGGATGTCCCCATTGGCAAATGTCTGGTACAGCTGTGTCAGATGCCAGATATGGGAATCATGGTAGTTTCCAGGGCAGCCAGCACACACATTCAGTATTATGCCCTGGGCATCACACACAACCTGGCAGTTGATGGAGGGGAAGCCCTTGCAGTTGAAGTGCATCTTACCCTGCTCACCGGCTGGTGCTTTGATGCGTATGTGCGTGCAGTCTATTGCACCCACTACCTCAAGGTATTCCGCTATTTGCTGGAAGAAATGCATATTGCTGGCCAATACCTCAAGGGAATTGGGGAAATATACATGATCACCGACATGTGCTGATATGGCATCCAGGAACTGGTGCAGTACCCTGGATGCTGATGCCTGTGATATCCCCATCATATCACCAGTTGGTCTCTGGAAGGTACCTGTTGCTAGTATTCTTAGGCCAACACATACCTTGGTTTCCACTGGGATGGGTTCCCCTCTGTTGGTTCTGTGTGTGAGGCGTGGCCTGCACAGCTCAACAATTTGCTGTAGGGGGTCTCTGTCCACTCTATAGCGCTCCACTATCTCCAGCTCATGTAACCCCTGGTAGGTGACCCTGGGCCTGTACACTCTTGTCCGTCTCCTCACTGTAGGTTGTCCGGCAGCAGTTGCATTGTCACCACCCTCAGCATGTTGCATATGTCACCTTATAACAGCTATGGCAGCCCCTAGCATTTTTGTCTGAGTGAGGCTTTTTCAGTTTTCACTTGTAATAGCTTACTCCAGTGTTGCAGTGTCTCTTGAGAGAAACATACTGCACTGTTGTTTGCAGAGTTTTAAGTGCTGGGCTGGGCTACTGTTCTGCCTGTGTAATTGCCTGCTTCGGATTGTTTTCACCTGTTACCTCTGCTAGTATTCCCTTGTAGCTTCCTACAATTTCTTCTGCTTCCTTTTTCCTTTCTGTTTCCTCAGGGGGGGGGGTGATGCGCAAACAAGCGCACAAACACGCTCACAACTGCTAACACGCGTGCACACACATGCTTAGACATACTAAAACTTGCTTATTCGGGTTTAAACGCGTGTACACCAGTGCAAATGAGCTAACAGGCCTTTAAACAAGCTTCTACATGCTTACTCCAGCTTAAACGTGCGCACTCGCACTTACATGCGCGCACCCTATCTTACTCAGGCCTCCGAGCGCACACACACGTGCATGCACAGCCAGCAAGAAACTTTGGTGTTATCCACAGTGTACACCTTCCATTTCTTGGTTTTCCCATGTCTACTTCTTGACACACCTCTTTCCATGATGTGTGACTGACAGCTTTCACATGTCACTCTGCTCCACTGAGCTGCATTTCTTTCATACATACCCCCTGTGATGTCACCTATCTCTTACTCTGTTACTCCCCCTTATCCTACTCCTACACTCCAGGAATTGTGCTCATTTGCTATGTAAAAGTGTGATTCACTATCCTAAAACTCATTTACATAGGATTGCCTACTAATGCTTAGTTACATGTCTTAAATTGAGCTTCCCCCCTTAGTAACCCCTAGTCGGTGGCCATGTTGTTTTCAGCCTGCTATCCCCTTACATTGTAAATTCATGGTTTGCATAAAACCCACATTTGTGGGTTTTAAATTTTTATTTTTCTGTTTTTTTACAGCGCAGCCCGTTTGCATGGCACTGCGCTATGTTTAAACAAAAAAAAAAGTATTTTAATTTTCCATGGGGGCACGTTGCCAGTGGCCACATATCTGGCCATTGGCATGCTTCCTGGAACATATGCAACCTTTATTTGCAGCTGACAAGGCTCCATTGTGCTATTTGCAGAACGGTACTCAGTTGTCAGCTGAGTACATTTCTGCAGATAACACGGCTCTTACACGGACAGGTTTGTGCTTCCTGGATCGCAAAATTACCTTATTTGCATGCCTTTTGGCTGCAAGTGAGTTCATTTGCATATCCAAGCCCTGTCCGTGTTAGAGCCGCTTTAGGAGCTCTCTTACATGCCCCTACAGGCTGTTCGTGGATCGCTCGTCGGACATGATGGCTGCATGGAGTCTTACACTACTTTTAGACTCCGTGCAAGCCATCGTGAATCCTGCCGAATATTTATTTATTTATTGGAAGTCACCATTTCCAAAAAAAAATGGCAAGAATGTTATGGTATCCAATAAGATTATCACCAAACCCATAGAAAATAACACTAGTCTGTGGGTTGTTATTGATATTTTGAGGAAACTAATTGCAAGTCTTTTAATAGTGGAAATTAAAGTGTAAATCAGGGTGATATATAGTAAGTCAAAAAGTATAGTAATTTATAGTATTTTCCTTTACTATAAGGTACAGCAGTGTCAGAGTAAGTATTTTTAAGTAGAAAGGATGTGAGGATATGTAGTCCCTCATGATGGAAACATATCAGCTTTAACATAGCTTGAACACCCCAAGGAGTTCTAGGACTTGGAATTCTTTGTTTTAAAAGTCTTTTCCATATTACCCATACAGCAGACACTCCATAACAAAATGATACATAATTAATATTATGCAAAATGAAGCCTCCCCAGCCTCATTTGATATAATTACTTTCACCAGTAGCTCAACCTCTACACTCCTGCACATATACCTGCAATACTCTCAATTCACCTTTAAACAAGTTAATAATGCAAAGGCCAAAGAGTTTCTAGACAGCATTGTTTGCAGAGAAAACCCATAATTTCATATTAACACTCTCATAATATTAAAGCTAAGCAGTGACATAGTGTCCTCTCTTTCCTTTACTTATAATCTGTCAGTCACTACATACACAACCCTATAAAGTTTAATTACCCTGCTACTTAAAGTTTTTTCACTCTCCACAATTGCTATTTATCAATTTGACAATCGTTACCTACCTGACAAAGTTCTTGAAAGGTTGATATACAATCAAATCTTAGAATGAACTAAATATGATATACTTATATGCAGGCAACATAGATTTAAACCCAAATAAAGTGTACTGTCAGCTATATAGATATATACATATACACAAACACATGAGCGCATGCACACACACACACACACACACACACACACACACACACATGCACACACACACACACACACACACACACACACACACACACACACACACACACACACACACACACACTCGCTAACACACACACACACACACACACACACACATATATATATATATCAATTTTCATGCCAACTAAACTTACACAAATATCGATCAAAGCCTGTAAATGATAATAACTTTCCTTTATAAAAAAATTGGTCTTTGAAACTGTTAAGTATACAAGGCTACTCAACAAACTGTCTGATCCAGATTTTTGAAATGAAGTAATTCAGCAGTTTAAAAAAAAAAAAACTACCTCACAGATAGACATTTCAGAGTCATACAGTCTGAACAAGCAGCATATGCACAGATGTACCACAAGGATTAGTTTAAGGACCTCTTTTATTTTTATTGTTCATTAATATCGTCATTGGATCTTCTTCAGGTAAATTGCCAGATAAATTGCCATCTATACACAGATGACATTGTAACCACTAAACCTGGAAAATACAAGTTCTATAACCAAAGAGCTACAAAGACATTTCTTTAAAATGGAAATGGTGACATTTTACAACACTTTAAAAACAAAAATAGCATTACTATCACAGAGTCTCTTGGCTACTCTTAACCAGTTACCACTTCACAGACATACCTCAGACTTGTACTATATTAGAACCTGGTATTGTATACACATATAATGAGTAGTGTTATTCTAACTTTAACGTCACTTAAAAAAATCTCTGACTTGCTCACTCTAGAAGCCAGGCAGTCCATTGTACTCCATATAATGAAACCCAGACTTAAATACAGCTCCTAATTGTATCCCTATAATCTACCAAAACACAACATTCATTCAAATAACTGAAAATAAAATTGTTCATCTTGCCAATGACAGAGAACATCATTACAATATTATATCCAAAATGTAAATTACTTCTAGTATAAGCAACAGGCTCACTATTAATAAGCACACTCACTTTTAAACTGTTCAAATATTGCCCTCCCATAAAACAGTACTTTTTCCAAGACAACATGCATACTGACCTTGCAGTACAGATTAACTGGTGTTAGCCAGACCACTGTGTATAATCTTTCTCACTGAAAAAGCTTTTGTCAAAACAGCCCCAATTTGTCAAAATTATATGCCAGAGAACAAGACAAAAAAAAAAAAAAAGACTTGATAACATTCAAAAAGTACCAGCTAAAAAAAAAAAAGACCTGATAACATTCAAAAATTACCAGCTAAAAAAATCAATCCTGTATGCAATGTGTTGACGTCCAGAATAAGTTACATAGCTTGTTATACATTATAGCTCTGTATGATTATGGTATTTGGCTGCTGATTGTTTTTCAGTTTGTATGCATTTGTCTGTTCGTTTCTCTATGCTGATTGCTTTTCAGTGTGTATGCATTTGTCTGTTTGTTTCCTTATGCTGATTGTTTTTCAGTGTGCAGGCATTTGTCTGTTTGTTTCTGTATGCTGATTGTTATTTAGTGTGTATGCAATTGTCTGTTTGTTTCTCTATGCTAATTGTTT
Organism: Protopterus annectens; assembly: GCF_019279795.1. Taxonomy (NCBI): domain Eukaryota; kingdom Metazoa; phylum Chordata; order Ceratodontiformes; family Protopteridae; genus Protopterus; species Protopterus annectens. Next base: position 1,604,038,235 of record NC_056737.1, on the reverse strand, counting down.
TTCAGAGTGTATGCATTTGTCTGTTGATTGTTTCTCTCTGCTGATTGCTTTTCTGTGCATACGCATTTGTCTTTTGATTGTCCATGCTGATTGCTTTTTTTTTGTGTGTGTATGCATTTGTCTTTTGGTTGTTTTTCTGCGAGTATGCATTTGTCTATTGATTGTTTCTCTATGCTAATAGTTTTTCTGCATTTGTTATGTATGCATTATGTCTCACTGATTCTGTATTAAGTATTCCTCCTGCCTCTTGGTCTCGGTAGTGGGAATAATGGATTTTTAGACCAATTCACTTATGAGGTTAACAAACAGCAATAAATAAATAAAGATGTAAGAGTGACTTTTGTAATTTGCTGTTTCTTGTTTGATACCTGCTTTACTTTTCATAGTATCAAGATTCACAAAAGCTCATCTTGCAGTTGCTATAGAGAGCCCTCTTCCACATCTTAGAGGCTAATACAGAAAATGTTTTCAGTGATGGTATTTCTTAATCTCACATTGTATGTCACCGGTTTATTTGCAGTCATGAGCATGGGGCCAATGGAGAAGTTGACAGAATGACAAAGTGTATAAAAAGGGTTATCTGCCATGCATACTAGACAGCCCCAACTAAGTGTTCTAGTTCTCATGCAGTCCTCATAATACTTTGACTTTGAGACCCCCTCAAACACTTGTAATTTAATTATATACCAGTACTTCTTAAATATTCCACAGTACTAAGTATGTAGTGGGATGGCATCACTTGACACTATGCCTAAAACTGTTCCAGTTTACAGTGATCCAGAGGCCTGACCTAGCAAATCAGAATATTGTTGCTGCAAGCTGTCTAACCATGCAACATTCTGACGACTGCACAAAACCCTTTTGAGGTCCACCATTTTCTATTATTACCAGATACACCACCCACACAAGGCACAGTTAAAGGCACATATACATTTTGTCAGACTAACATGTTACAACCATCCCCCCTCAGCAAAAACAACATGGGTTATAATAAGAAGTCTACCTCAGTATTTGTCTTGGATAAACACCTTAATGTAAAATGATAAAATAAAGCCATGAGAAGACATAGTTTGAAGCATTATTAGTCACTGGTCCACCCAAACTACAGATACACATTATTTCAAACTGCAGCCCCTCTAACATAAGTGAGTTTACCCCGGGGATCACTTCAGTGGTTCTGCTGGACAGAGGCACAGGGAACTAATCTAAGGGGGTGGCGAAAGCCAACACATTCTGGCTAGGCTTATAAATGCCTTTGGGCAGATAGCCTAGTACCTACCTTCATATATATATATATATATATATATATATATATATATATATATATATATTTAAATGACTAAAGATCTTTACTGGTATATATATATATATATATATATATATATATATATATATATATATATATAGCTTCACTTTATACGTCGAATTTCAGTATCTCAGGACTATAAAGTCAAAAAATCAAAACCCCAAAACCGTGAAATTCAAAATCGCGAACGTAAACACACCAAACACCACACAACACATAAACCATCCTCCCCACATTACAACAAACAAACAAAACACACACAAACACAACAATACAAACAAACAAACCTACCCTACATATAAGCAGGGGGCAATCCCCCCTGCACTCCCCATATGGGGGGGCTACACCCCCACACCCCCGCTACTTATAGATACTAACTCTGAGGTTGCACCAAACAGAAAAAGACAGTAAACTCACCATTACACACGCTACAATCCCCTTGCACATACATATCACATATGTACAAACACCACCACTTTCAACACTTAAACACTCATGCTTTTACCTACCTACCCTAACCCACACCTAAAACTTCCGAAGACACTCACATACACTCAAATCCCTACCCAAAACCCTTAAAAAAATTCACTTACCTTAATCTCCAACCACACCGTACATTAGGCACACAGCATATCCCACTTCACGTAGAGCACCACCACAACCACAGTCTGCTGGGATTCCCTAGAGAAGTAGTACAGTTAGATTGTGTACCCTGTAGGCCAGGGGCATATTAGGGTTATTTATTAATTTATTTACATTTATTAGGTAGGAAAGTCCACAGCTGTAGTTTTTCTTTTCTTTTTGAATGTGTATATATTTACTGTATCAGTACTTCACAGAACATATTGTACACATAGACATGACACACATATATACTGATAGATAGGTTCATATGTACGTGCATATAGACACACACACACAAACATATAAAAGTACAGAAAAAGACAGACAGACAGACAAAAACCAAGATGGTAACAGTTTCTCTTTTTAAACTTTTTTTCATTGACCCGCGAATTGGCTTTCTTTGTTTGCTGATTCACAAGTTAACCAAAACATTCCCTTTGTGCAAAAACATGTGACAGTCACTCACATATTCAGTGTTTACAGAAAAATGTAATGGAATGAAGTTACTCTGGTGGCAAATTTACAACTATGTCCCTTGAGTGGGAGGGGGGCTAGAGACAGACAAAATTCAGGGCTTGGTATAGTGGACCAATAGTAAGAAAATAGGCAAACCACACCTGCTATCCTTTTGGTACCAATTTTTAGATGTCTATAGAGCATCATTTTGAATGTGAACAGATTAAATGGTCAATTAATAGGAAAAAGAACAATGATTATTTAAGCTTTATAAACAATTAGACATACATTCACACATGCACACACACACACACACACACACACACACACACACACACACACACACACACACACACACACACACACACTCTCTCTCTCTCTCTCTCTCACACACACATACTCTCACACACATATACATATATCTGTAGATGATATATGGGGAGGGAGGCTGTGGGAAGAATATTAAGAGATGTCAGATGAGAATAATGAAAGGATGGGGAAAGACAAAAGAGTGACAGTGGAGGGGACAGAGCATAATACATGTTCATGTTAGAGATTTAATGTAACAAGACACAAGACAGAATGGGAAATCAGAGAAGAATCATAAAGAACGTAAAACAAGACAAATAAATAAAAGGAGGCTGCACATATTACTTTATTGGCTTTTTCTATTTTGAATACTGTGATTTGGTTTCTTTACCTTGTGTTTTACTTGTATTCTGCTTTTAACTGCATATTAAAACGTGAAAAGTGACCACAGCTCTGTCTCTTTTAAGTCAGGAAGAAATGTTTTTCCCCAGCCTCCTACCAGGTTACTGTTGTGTTCTTAAACACCACTGTCTTTCTAGTTGCCTGCCCCTTATGTTAATTTGACCATCTATCTCATTTCCTCTCTGCTTTTACTGGCTTGTGTAAGTGCAAAATTATCATTTTGTGAAATCACTCCTCTTCAACTATTTAAATTTATTGGCCATCCTACTGTATTCCATAGTACCAGAATACAAAAGTGACCACCCCTTTCAATCTATCTTGCTGTTTTAAAAATAGTGACTCTCCACTAAAAAACTTTTTAGACAGATAAAACTTAAGTTACCTAGTTTCACATCTAGTGCACACTGCAGTGTTTAGGATAAACCTGCTGGAAAGCACTAGGAAGCCTTAAACTGATACAAGCACTCAACTCTCCTTGTTAATAAGGAAAAATTAATCATAGGCACTAAACAGCCTATAATTGCAAAGTACCTTGCTAAAATAAGGGAACACAGCTCTTGTACTTTACAAAACAAAGCACCAAACCAGGAATGTCCAAGGGTCAGCTTCCGGTGATTTTTCCTGTCCACGTGGTGAATCTGGGCATACTGGGGCAATGCAGCAATTGCTTCATGTAAACAGGCAACCCTCTCCTCCTACCACCCAACACTACAACCTGCGAGAGATGCACTTACGTAGCCAAACTGGAAGCAAAGCTTTCTCCACCAAAAATTGTGCTAGACAGTCAGGAGGAGGAGAAGGTAACACCCACACTACACCTCAAGCAACACATAGCCCTTCTAAAACCACACCACCAACACCCTTACATAGCAACACTAAACACTCATATGCAGAGGCCCTTAACAGTAACCTGCTGAAGCAACAAGGACCTTTGAAGCTGAAACGTAAACAAAACCAATCACAACCAAAGTGTCACATAGCTCACAACACCACTGTGCCACCCAGCAACAGCCCCTAAGGCAGGACAATGTACCCAAACTTTAGTCATAGATGACTCTGTAGTCAGGCACACTGATGTCCCACTCACCAGGCTGAACAGGGAGAAAATTACAGTCAGCTGCCTGTCGGGTGCCAAGATCCACCACATAACGCATGAACTCAAGTCACTCCACAACAAGTGCAAATATGACTCTGTCATTGTTCATGTTGGAGTGAATGACTTGAGATGTACCTCCCTGGACTACATGAAAAGAGACATGGAAGAGCTCTTGAATCATGTGGCCCAGGCAGGTATGAGTTGCATCCTACCTTCGCCCAAAATGATACCACAGTATAAGGACAAAATGATTGACTTCAAGAACTGGCTAAGCTTCTGGTGTCATTCAAAGGGGATCCAGTATCTGTCTGCCTGGGATGACATGATCAACAGGCCACAATGCTTTGCCAGAGATGGTCTGCACCTGTCACCCCTGGGATTCAGGTTACTGGCTAAGGCTCTTGCCACCCCATAGTGCATTTTTTAGGCAAAGTTCAAAGGACAAGACCACCACCGTAAAAGGTACAAGCATGCAAAATCTGAAGGTAATGCTACCCAATGCTAGAAGTTTAAACCTCAAAATGCACTCTCTCAAGGCACTTCTAAAATGGAGAACATCGATATCTGTGCAGTAACTGAGACCTGGTTCAAGGCTCCAGAGAGCACCCCGGCAATACCAGGCTACAACTCTTACCACACTTTTCGGCCACCAAACCAGGACCGAAACACTAAAGGTGGAGGAGTGTCCATATTCACCAAGGATATTCACACCACCAGGCTAGTTGCCCAACACAATGTTTCTGAAATCCTCAAGGTGCAACTAACACTAGGTAAGACTGCAATCCAAATTTTAGCTTGCTACAGATCCCCCACCATGCCCCAAGATACTCACTGCACCTTTCTAAATATACTGAAAAATATTAAGATACAACCAAACACCCTAATACTGGGTGATTTCAACTACCCTACCAATAACTGGGAAAACTACTCATGTACTGACACTTTGCCCAACGATTCTTGGAATTTATAAATTCCAATGCCCTGGATCAGCTAATCCATAGTCCCATCAGGGACTCCAGTATCCTAGACCTGGTCATTACCAACATGGGAAATCGATGCTCCACACCTATGGTCAGCCCCTAGTTGGTCAGGTCTGACCATAAGTTAATCACCCTTGACATCCACATCCCTCCCCCACCCCCCAGTAAGGAAACCTCCATAAAAAACTTCTCCATAGCCAACTTCATGCTACTCAAGTCAGAAGTGACAAACTTCATGACACCCATGCAGACGGGAAATGAAAGTTCAACTGCTGAATCCTGCACTAAGACACTGTACGAGCACAAGGAAGCCAATCTGGTGGTCCCCTGCCATATGCCATAAATAAACTTTACAACAAAATGAAGAAACTGTTGCAGAAAAGAGGAAAATCCCAGGATGCAAAAAACTCTCTTACCAGCCTCAGTAAGAAGCTGAGATCCCTCATAAAATCCTCCAAATCTAGTTACAAAAATAAAATTGACAAAGATTCCAAAGACAACCACAAGGGATTCTGTAGCTATGTCAAGAATCTAAATGGCAATGCTCAGATCTGCTCTGAGCTACAACAGGATGGCACTAAATATACTGATCCCAAGGATATTGCCAATAGCCTGGCAGATTGATTCAGTGCCAACTTCACCCCCCTCTCACCCGCTAAAGGGCCCATCTCAATACCGAAAGATTGCCAAATTCCAGTAATAACAGCCACACAGGTAAAAAATGCACTCTCCAAAGCTAAGAATACAGCATCCATGGGACCAGACGACATCCTGGGCTGTGTATTACATGACCAGTAATCCAAAAAACAGAGTGATACAACTCTAAGAAACCAATAATCCACAAAAGAGTTGCTTAGGAGGTAAAACAACCACAAATTCAGTCCAAAAAACGTAAACGTGAATGAATTAGAATGAGTTCAAATCTAGCAAAAAAGTTATAAACGCTTTTATTTCCAAACATGCGTTTTCGTCCCAACACATTAGGACTTCATCAGATACATTTAAAAACTCTAATTACGTCTTTATATATCAAATAGTTTCACTATTAACCTATAGTAATAGATTCATTTAGTTCAAACTAACGAATTATTTTCTACTACCCATGAATATTCATTACCCTCATTAATATTTATTATTAAAACCTTACATTTATTTCAAAACTTCTTTAAAAACATTTGTTTAATAAATTATATATGTTTATGACATTTGTGAGTTATTAAAATGTAAAGTTCATATATACAACCATAAATATTACACTTATTATGTGTCTAAATAAATATGTTTACGATGAGTGTGTTTTTTCCTTTAGTAGGTCTCCCTCTAGTGTTTAAAACCAACAAAGCACCTGAATTCCTAAAAGCACCTTTTAATGACGGACCATATATAAATGTTATGTACTAATAATTAATGTTTAATAAATATAAATAAATAAATATAATTATAAATATGTAATAAATAATTATTTTTAAAATTTAAACAATTAATAAATACCTACTGATTTCATATAATATAATAAATATGTATACAAAAATCTAAAAACTATACTTTATTGTATTTTAATTTTAACAAAGGTCCTATGGAAATAGTCTCATTTAACCCAGGTTTCCTACTGGCATCAAGGAAAACCTGCCACCACAATTCTCTACCTTCTAGTCTTACTTCCCATGGACCCCCTCTATGATCAGGTTTCACTTGTTCTAACACAAAAAATAAATAATTGGCTCCTTCACACGTTTTTGAATGTTTATAAAGTGCATTTGTTTCTCTGGCCCTACTGATATCATATAAGTGTTCATAAATACATCTTCGGAACACTCTCTCAGTTTTGCCAATATAAAATGCCTGACACTGTTGGCAAATAGATATATATACTACTCCCTGTGTACTACAAGTATAAAAATCCTTATTTATTATATTTTTATTTCTACTTTCTATGTATAATTCTTTTTGATTCATAACATATGAACATTGGGAACATTTTCCACATTTTGATGTTCCTATTCTAATATTAACTTTATTATACTTACTTAATCCTTCTAATTTTTTCCTAATATTAGGTGGGTTCCTATAAGTTATATTAGGTTCCATTTTCTTTATTTCATCCAAATCTGATAATAATGAAAATTTATCCGATTCTTTCATAAATACATTTTTTATGTTTTTGTTGAAATTGTTAAATTCAACCACTAATCTCTTTTTGAGTGGTTCTCCATTCATTCCTAGTCTGACTTCTCTCACTTGTTCAATTTCCATTTGTCCCTTTATAGGTTGAAATTTAGTCAGTCTACCTGTCTCCACTTCTTTTCTAATCCCTCTAACCATTTCCTGCGGATAACCTCTCTCTAAGAACATCATTTCTAATTTATTACATTCTTCGAAAAAGTCCATTTCCCCACTCATCATCCTAGATCCTCTCACAAATTGACCTTTAATTATATTATTCTTACAATGTGGAGGATGAGAACTTTCATAGTGGAGAAAGGAATTTACATATGTATGTTTTCTATATACTCTAGTCTCAAATTGATTATTTTTCTTTAAAACTTCCACATCCAAATAATTAATTAATTCATTGTTTATAACATATGTAAAATTCAAAAAATTAGTGGTGGAGCCAATATATTCCATGAATTCTAAAAACATTTCTTCACCCCCTATCCAAAAAATAATAATGTCATCAAGAAATCTGAAATAAAGTGTCCAATATTTACTATAAACGGACTGTGTAACATATTTTTCCTCCCATTTAGAAAGAACAATATTAGCAAAGGTGGGGGCACATGCAGCCCCCATGGAAACTCCTGACTTTTGCTTATAATATTCCCCATTAAAAGTTAAATAATTATTTTTGAGTATAATGTCCATTAGTGTAACTATGGTGATTTTCTCTTCATGTAATAATTGTGTATCTCCAAAGACCTTGTCTTCAAAATATTCCATCCCTTCTTTATGTGGGATGCAAATAAATAAATCTATTATATCTATAGTTACAAATAAGATGTCTTTACTATATATTTCTGGTGTCAACATCCTTAAGAAATCCCAAGAATCTCTCAGAATAGTTTTATTATTAACCCATATATGTTTCACTTTATTGTCAACATATTTAGCTAAAGGTACTGTTTTTGCTCCCTCTGCTGTGACAATGAGTCTAAAGGGAGGATCTCTCTGTTTTTTGTGAATTTTGGGTATTCCAAATATCGTAGGTACCCTAGGTTTTTTAACTTCCAGAAATTTAAATGTTTTGATATCAATCACTTTCTCTAGAACCAGATTTTCTAATAAGATGTCTATTCTTTTGTAAGCTATTAACATTTCATCCTTTGAAACTACTGAATATTTGTTTTCATTATTTAGTATTTCAAACATTTTAACTTCATAATCAGTCTTCCCCATGATGACAATTCCTCCGCCTTTATCTGGTTTCATTAGTCTTAGCATGGGATTACTTTGTAACTCTCCCAATAACTTATATTCATCTTCTTTCAAATTTGTATACATCCTTCCTGAATTACTTTTTTCTCCTTCTTTCCTGATTTCCCTTTCCAACACGTTCTCAAAATTCTTAATTTGTGGTATTAACGGGGGGTTGTATACAGAACTCCTAACTAACTGAGCAGGACCAATATCGTTTTTATTAAAGCCTGCCTTTGATGCCAGTATCAACAAATTAATTTTTCTCATAAAAAGTTTAATATCTAAAATAGTGTTTGTCACATCACCTTTCTTTACTGGGTTGAATTTCAACCCCTTACTTAACAAACTAAAATGTGTTTTATTTAATACCATGTCACTAAAATTATATATGGTGAATCCATTATAGGTGCTTTTAGTATTATTCTCTGTAATGATTTCAAGTACATTCTCTTCTAAATTCAAACCAGGGATTGGGGTATTCATCAATAAAATCTCCCCCTCCCCCTTCTCCCCCCCCTCCTCTGAAAATTTCCTTCCCTATTCCCTCTATGTACATCCTGTTCAGTTCTTTGTAAGGGTGGAAATTCATTTTCATAATCATATCCTTTTTCTTTAGATTCAGTGTATTTTTTGTTATTGAACTGAAGCCTATTTCTATCATAATAAAATGCAGGTTTAGGATAACTAATATTTTCAGCATATTCTTTCAGGTCTCTGTTTAGTTTCCAAATTTTTCGATGTAAAGTTACCTCACATTTAACATCAATTTCTTTTCTTATGTTGTAATATTTTTCCCTTTCCTCATTAATGTCATAAATAAGATCATTTTTAATACATGAGTCCAACTCGTTAATTTCCTTATCAAGCATAATTATATTTCTATCGTTTTCTTCAATAATCAATTGGACAATGTCCAATCCACATCTGTTGAATACTTTAATTAAACTCAAATGAAATATAGAACCTACTTGAACATTATTAGGGTATTTATATACCCTTAGTCCCTTAGGGACAATTTCTTTTATTAAACATTCATTCAAATACCCATTTTCAATAATGAGTGTTCTGTACTGTAACATCAACTTATACATTCTGTCTAATTTTGTAGCATATGATTCCCCATCGGGGAATTTGTTGCAGTCATTATTATTGTCCAATTGAAAATGGTATTCTTTTTTTAACCATTCCTGAATATTAATGTTATTCGTTTTGACAGTACCTGGTTTATTGTAAGACTTCTGTCTAGCCCCTCTGTCCATAAAACTGTTAGCCGAAGCACTTGCTTCTACTTCCGGTTGTAAGACTCTTGGCGTTCGCCTCGGGTCAAAAGATGTGGGTTGCTTATCTCCAGGGTCGCCGGTTAAAGATTCTTCACCAAAAAGCTCCCTTTTCCTCTTAATAGCTGGGCCACTATCCGCTTCCAGTATCTCCACATCAGTATCCACATTCGTCTTACCAGGAAGTAAACTTCGACAAAGGGGCATGAGCAAGTCGATTAGTTCAGTTAACTGTCCTATGAGCTTCCTGGCTTGTCCCGTTTCTTCTTGCCTCTCTGAAGCCATGACCGAAATTCGTGAAGTAAATCTCCTCACTCAAACACGACCAGTAATCCAAAAAACAGAGGGATACAACTCTAAGAAACCAATAATCCACAAAAGAGTTGCTTAGGAGGTAAAATAACCACAAATTCAGTCCAAAAAACGTAAACGTGAATGAATTAGAATGAGTTCAAATCTAGCAAAAAAGTTATAAACGCTCTTTTATTTCCAAACATGCGTTTTCGTCCCAACACATATTTATTTAGACACATAATACGTGTAATATTTATGGTTGTATATATGAACTTTACATTTTAATAACTCACAAATGTCATAAACATATATAATTTATTAAACAAATGTTTTTAAAGAAGTTTTGAAATAAATGTAAGGTTTTAATAATAAATATTAATGAGGGTAATGAATATTCATGGATAGTAGAAAATGATTCGTTAGTTTGAACTAAATGAATCTATTACTATAGGTTAATAGTGAAACTATTTGATATATAAAGACGTAATTAGAGTTTTTAAATGTATCTGAGGAAGTCCTAATGTGTTGGGACGAAAACGCATGTTTGGAAATAAAAGAGCGTTTATAACTTTTTTGCTAGATTTGAACTCATTCTAATTCATTCACGTTTACGTTTTTTGGACTGAATTTGTGGTTGTTTTACCTCCTAAGCAACTCTTCTGTGTATTACATGAACTACAAAATAAACTGGCACCTCACCTAAGTGTCATGTTTAATCATAGCCTCACCTCAGGCTTCGTGCCCACAGCTACAGTTATCCCACTCCACAAGGGGGGATCCACCTTGGATCCTGGGAACTACTGCCCCATCAGTCCTGACGAGCCTGATCTGCAAGGCCATGGAACGTATTATCATGGGACTTATAAACAAAGACATTGGCAACTTTCAATCACTGGATCCCACCCAGTTTGGGTTCGTGAAGAGCCGATCTTGTCTCCTGAACTTGATTGGCTTCATTGAATCAGTCTCCAGAGCTGTGAACGAGGGTAAGGCAGTCCACACAGCCTGTCTGGACCTTGCCAAGGCCTTCAACACCACCCCCCACTCTGGAATCATAGATAAACTTACTAAACTGGGTATTAATCCCTATGTCACTCGATGGGTTTCCAACTGCCTTACTGACAGAATCCACACTGTAAAAGTAGCCAACTCCAAACCCGGCTCCAGAAAAGTGACAAGTGGAGTACCTCAAGGTTCAGTCCTGGGACCTCTCTTGTTTGGCATCTACTTCTCTGAAGTACAGGCCAGCACTAAGGGACTCTAGCTAACAAAGTTCACAGATGACTGCAAACTGGGAGCCATTATTGACTCCCCAAATTATGTGGATATTCTATAAAAGGGCCTTACAGAAACAGATGATTGGTGCTAGAGCCATGGACTCAAGCTCAATGCCAAGAAATGTATAGTTATCCCCTTTGGGAAAAAACATGTGCCCGTGAATTACCACATAGGTGGCAGTACACTAAACACCAAAAATGTGATAAGAGACTTAGGGACACAGGTGGACAGTAGTCTCACCTTCGATAACCACATCGCCACTACAGTCAGGAAATACTTCTATGTGGCATGCCTCATCACTAAGGGCTTTTCATCCAGAAAAAAGGAGGTCATTGTCCCACTGTACTCATCCCTCATTAGACCCATTATAGAGTACAATGCCCCGTTTGGTATGCACCTTTCAAGACATCTGCAACAACTGGAAAGGCCGCAGAAATACCTCACTAAAAGAACCACAGACCTAAAGCAGATGCCCTATGCTGACCATCTAAATAATTTCAGCTATACTCTGTGGCATATCGTGTACTCAGAGGCTATCTCTGCTTAACATACAAGGTCATGTCAAACTCAGAGCTGTTGGATATGCTACACTTAAAGAAATCCCAATCCCTCAGAACCACATGCTCCAGGGATCTAAACCTTGTCATCACAATAACAAAACATGCTGGAGGGATAGGCTCATGACCCAGAGACACCCCAGACTCTGGAATAGACTGCCCATACATGTCAAGCAGAGTGACTCTTTGGCTCTCTTCAAAAGGAACCTTGATGATTGGATGGGAGATAGGAAATTCACCCTGGGGATCACGTCAGTCGCCCTGCTCGACAGGTATCCAGGGAAATAAATATTGTGGGAAGAAATATCCAGGGAATTGTTATGGCTAGGTTTGTATAGGCCCTAGGGTCAATAGCCTATTACCAACCTATGAACCTATGAAAAAGAAAAACACTAAGGAGAAAGAGACGGATGGTGCCATTAGTGAATAATTTCATTAAGACCACAGGACTGCTGGAAGCCAAGGCACATAATCAGTTTATCCAAAAGTCACAAAAGACTGAACACTGCTGGAGTCAAACACCTTCTATTTATTTAAAACACCAAACACACAAAAGATGAGCACTTTCGGGCCTCTGCCCTTCATCAGATGAAGCTTCTCACATAATCCATACAATTTAAAATACATATTAACCAATGAAATTCAGTAAAAATCAGTAAAAAACCCGCCCATAATCAGTTTAGCTTTGTTATTTCTTCCAGATGTGGAAACTGTGTTCATTGAAGTCCCAATAAGAAGAAAAATAAAAAGAAAACAAACATTTAATGCACACAGTAAGACACTAGCAAATGAACAGGTATGTGGTAATGGTTACTGAGATGATGTGGGGTATCCTAAATTTTAGTTTTTGAGTCTCCCGCTCTCTCTGTCTCTCTCTCTCTCGCTACTTTTCATGGGCTCACCCTATTCAAGTGATTACCTTCCAAGAGAATGACTGTTCAAACCAGATGATTAACTGAACAGTAAAGGAGGAAGTGGAGGCAGGGAGCAGTAAGGCAGGATTTAATAGGACAAGAGAAGAACAGAAGAAATATGTCCGACAAGGATTCAGAAAGGATACCTGGCAAAGTTAAGTACCAGCAACCAAAGTTAATGGGTTATGAGTGAACTGAACAAAAGAAGACAGCTGAAAGAGAGCCTAAAATACATTATATTAAGGCAAATGCAAATAATTGTACATTTATGTAAATGCTACAGGTTAACATATGTGCACATTGAAATTGAACATTCTTTATATACTCTTTTATATGAAAATATGTGCAATGTTAAAACCAATGATATGATGCTGAATAAGTTTATATATCATTGTATATGAAAATATGTCTAATGTTACATATGATTAAAAACACAGAGTGCCTTTTAATATTTACAGCCACATATGTTTTGTATTTACCTTTTCTACTAAAACATGTTGTGCCTCCAGTGCTGTGATGCATTTTACCTCACTGCAGTCTAACTATAGTTGCCCAATTTTTAAATGAATTGCCCATAGAATTCCTTGTTCCCACACTTTGGTAAACATTGCTCTCTAGAGCACCCACTGCTATCAGCAGAGTATTAGCATGCAGAGGCATCCCTAGACTTTAACAGAAATATCACCTAGTGTATGCCATGGTCCTGTTAATTAAAGTGGATGGATACAGTCCAATGCTATCCCTCCAGTGATACCACTTTAGGATAAAGAAAAAATATGTGGACATCTCTTAATAGCAACATTAGAAAAGTTTTTTCTTAAGAGCACTTCACAGAAAATAAGTCGTAGAGTAGGAGAACTGGATCGTGGCAGTTATGTTATCAAGTGCCGAGATGCATATATTAAGTAAATCTGTACAATTTAAGACTGGAAGGAATACTGTAAAAAACCGATGTAGTTAGAAATGAGTAGGAAAGAGGGATGTCTTGTTTCCTTGATGGGGGGAGGAGGAGGAGTTACAAGTATAAATGGAGCTGAAGTTATAGTTACTCAGTAATAATGGGCAGTGATGCTGGCAGTTGTTAAGTACAGGCTACCTGACACTGGATACTAAAACAGATTGTGGTTTGTGATAGTCAACAAATCAATAAAGTAAACTGGTTGCAGTACTTTTTTTTTTATTTTATGTATATAGTAACAAATATTGTGTAATGTGTTAACTAGCTTTTTTCCCTCTTGCACTGGTGATGGGGAATAGTTGATAATCAGAATGCTAGCAAAATTAAACACTAAATAGCTAAGTAGTTAGGGGACACTGGTAAGGGGGCATTCTTACTTAACAGGGTAACATTATAGAGAAAAGAAAAGGAAAATGTCTACTATTTAGCTTTATTTAGAAAAGTATACACTTCCTTGTCAAGCTTATTTTTTTTTTTCACAAACTGAACCAAAACTTGATAACTTAATTTAGTCCACCAATAGCTAGAAAGACCAGCAAAGACCAGACTGCAAACCTTCTTAACGTTTTCGTTCTCATTTAATGCCAAGAACTTCATCAGAAAAGCACCCGTTTCTTACAACAATAATTATATACTGTCTCTAATTAATCAATTCAACTAAATCAATTATACTTAATTAATCAATTAATACAAAAAAACATATTTAGATATATGCACATGTATATCAAATGTAAAAATATATGTATATATAAAGTGTATAACTATATGTTAATAATACACTAAACAATTTAAATGTATAAAAAATTAGATATATAAAAACATTTTTATCTAAAAAAAGACTTTATACATCTTAAATTACAGTTTTTGCAAGGCCAAAAAACTTTTAATACTAATGACATCATTTAGGCCTGGTAATTCATCTGCATTCAGCCTAATCTGCCAACAAGCCTCCCTACATTCTAAAAATGTCTTGTAATCCCCTCTGAAAATGCTATTGTCTACTCTTTCCAAAACGGAAAAAATAAACTTTTTAAAGGAAACACAGTTTAAGGAATGCTTGGCCAAGGCATTAGTAACATCTTTTTTCTTTATGGCTAAATTGTGTTCATAAATGCGTTTGCACAGTGTTCTAATGGTTTTACCTATATAGAAATGACTACATGAAGAACACTGTGCAATATAAACTATGTTGTCAGTCTTACAAGTAAAATGTCCTTTAACAGTAATGTCTTTCTTTACATGTTTTAAAAAAATACTTGAAGTACCACTAATGAACCTGCATTGCTTACAACTCATACAGGGATATGTACCAACTTTTCCTGTATAAAATGTACATCCTTTGTCCTCTCTTTCTAAAATCTTTTTGATATTTGTCACTTTTTTGTATGTAAATACTGGACAAATACCTAAAACCTTGGCTAAGTCAAAATTACCAAGAACAATTTTCCAATTGTTAATGACAATTTCTTTAATGATATTCATTTCATACAAATAGGTAACGGAAATGACAAACAAAACTTGTCATTAATATCAACATTCTTCCTACCAGAATTAAAAGTCACTAAACTTGTAAGAATAGGACTAGCTTTGTTGGTTCTCAAAATGTTGACCTCTTCAATAATGTGACCTAACCAACTACAATCATAACCTCTTTCTATAAAAAACTGCTTTAAATCACCTGTCTCCTTGATAAAGCAATCATCTTCACTAGTAAGCCTACTAAGTCTGATGAACTGACCTTTCACTACACCTTTTTTCATATGCATGGGGTGTAGACTATCAAAGTGTAAATATTGGTTAACAAATGTTGGTTTCCTAAAAATACAACTACGAAAACTACGTTCAGTTGGATCAAAAGTCAAACTCAAATCTAAAAAATTAATAGTTTTCCCAAAACTACCAAAGGTGAAATTCAAAAATTCGGTAGTTTTATTTAAATGGGAAACAAAAGTCCTGAAACCTTCTTCGTCACCTTTCCATAGGAAAATCAAATCATCTATATATCTTCTGTAGAAGACAACGTTCTGATTTTGAAAATGTGTTACCAAATGTTTGACTTCCCAAGAAGACATGACTAAATTTGCAAAACTGGGTGCCACTCTGGACCCCATGGCAACACCAGAAAGTTGCTTATACAAATTGTTATCAAATTTGAAAAAAATATTTTCTAACACACATTCCATAAGTGTGCAACAAGTATTAATTTTAGTATTGTTAAAATCTGTGTATCCACTTAAAAAGTCCCTCAAGTATTCTATTCCTACTGTTTGATCAATACTAGTGTAAAGCGACTCTATATCCAAGGAAGCAAAATTCAGTTCACCATGTACATTCTCCAAATTGCTATCCCTTAGAAGCTCTAACAAATGCCAAGAGTCTCGTAAATAAAATTTTGACCTTTGTACAATTGGATTAAAAATGTCGTCCAACCATACAGAAATAGTTTCAGTTTTACTTTCTGAAGCTGAAATTATAGGTCTAAATTTCAAATCACCTTGCTGCTTATGTACTTTTGGTATTCCAAAAAGTTTGGCCATTCTTGGAAACTCAGTGTACAAAAAGGTGTATGTGTTGTAATCAATACTACCTTCACTAAACAGGTCTAATAGATGACTGTCTAATTTTGCAAAACTTTTTTGAATGATATTTGTATCAACTTTAACATACTTATTAGTATCTGATAACATTTTGTTAATGTTGTACAAATAATCATTTTGAGTCATAATGACAAATGTTCCACCCTTATCTGCCTTCATAATACGTTGTTCCCTGTTTTTTGCCATGGTTTCTAAAGCTAAAAACTCTCCTTCTGTAAGGTTAGAGACAATGTTTGAATTCCTATTAATGTACCTAAAATCTTTCTCACATTGTTTGTCAAACACAGCTAATGTCGTGTTTAGCAAAGGATTGTAGGTACTTCTAACATAAGTCTGTTTTTTCTTTTTGTCAACCAGTTTGGTGTTGTCAAAAATATACTTCAAATTCAACTTTCTACAGTACAATTTGAAATCTATAATAAGTTTAGTTATATCACATTTATTACTGGGAATAAATGAAAAACCTTTTTTCAACACAGAGATCATGTCCTTAGAAATGACAGTGTCAGTCAAATTTAAAAAGTCCATACTGAAATTCAGTATTTCTTCTTCCCTTTCGCTCTGCCTTTGTTCCTTGTCTGGACTTTGTTCGTCCACCTTGGAGTCTTTTTTACACCTGCACTGTCCACTAAAAAAGGACCTTTAACATTGTTGTTTGTCACTGCCTCTGTGTTATTGTCAGTTTGAAAAGAATCCAAACACCCAACATTATTGTCATTAATCAAAGAACTTGAATTAGACACTGTAGCCGTAGAATTTTTACTACTGTCCACTAAATTTGTTCCAGTGTTGCTTGTATTTGAATTCGCAACAGTGACCTTTTGTTGAACAGTTCTTAAAGTATACGCCTTGTTTGCAGCATAAGCTGCCATGTCTCTACGAAGCTTACCCTGCTTTCTAGTAATGACAGACAACCTATGCCTTTTAACTTTGGCTTCAATACCTAAATACAAAGAAGCCAAAGTGTTGAAAGCTTCAGAAGCTCTGATAAGTTTGTCCAAATCTTCCAATTCAGACTTGATGTTGATAATTTCATTACGGTAATGGTCAACAAGCAAACCCATATACTGAATACCAGCATTGTTAAAGACTTCTACAAGTTTCAAAAATAAAGCATCACCTTCCGTAACACAGTTCGGATACTTGAAAGTTCTAAGACCAAGCGGAACACATTTTAACCTAATATTTTCTTCCAAATATAACACTTCTAGTTGCAATGAAATTAACTTTATGGTACTCTTCTCGAGTTTGTAAATATTGTTTTTACAAGTCTCAAAACAGTCATTGGTTGTGTTAGCAGTAGCATTACCTCTATTTTGAATGTGAGAGTCTCCGTTTGCTTCTCCGATGAAAAAAGGATTAGCGTTTTCGTCAACAAAAAGATCTTTGATAAATCCACCAGAAGGAATAGTGACACCATTGCCACTATTAACGTTTTGTCGAACAGATAACGCCTCGTTTCTCTCATTACCAGACGCCAAAGCTAGTAATCGCTTAACAGTTCCCCCACTTGCCTTGGCGTCTTGTACGTTATTACGTTTCTCGCTTCCTGAAACAGCTGCTCCGTCTACATCAGCACTGCTGATACCACCACGTTGGGACGAAAGAGCCTGACAAATTGCTCCTGCAATAATCCCCGAAATGTGATGTTGAAACTCAGCACCTAGGTCAGGAACCGGATGGGTGCTCAGGTTTAACAAAGTGTCCTGTGAATCCTGTGAATCTTCCATTGACTAATGATGCACTCGAAAAACAATTAAATTCACAAACTGAACCAAAACTTGATAACTTAATTTAGTCCACCAATAGCTAGAAAGACCAGCAAAGACCAGACTGCAAACCTTCTTAACGTTTTCGTTCTCATTTAATGCCAAGAACTTCATCAGAAAAGCACCCGTTTCTTACAACAATAATTATATACTGTCTCTAATTAATCAATTCAACTAAATCAATTATACTTAATTAATCAATTAATACAAAAAAACATATTTAGATATATGCACATGTATATCAAATGTAAAAATATATGTATATATAAAGTGTATAACTATATGTTAATAATACACTAAACAATTTAAATGTATAAAAAATTAGATATATAAAAACATTTTTATCTAAAAAAAGACTTTATACATCTTAAATTACAGTTTTTGCAAGGCCAAAAAACTTTTAATACTAATGACATCATTTAGGCCTGGTAATTCATCTGCATTCAGCCTAATCTGCCAACAAGCCTCCCTACATTCTAAAAATGTCTTGTAATCCCCTCTGAAAATGCTATTGTCTACTCTTTCCAAAATGGAAAAAATAAACTTTTAAAGGAAACACAGTTTAAGGAATGCTTGGCCAAGGCATTAGTAACATCTTTTTTCTTTATGGCTAAATTGTGTTCATAAATGCGTTTGCACAGTGTTCTAATGGTTTTACCTATATAGAAATGACTACATGAAGAACACTGTGCAATATAAACTATGTTGTCAGTCTTACAAGTAAAATGTCCTTTAACAGTAATGTCTTTCTTTACATGTTTTAAAAAAATACTTGAAGTACCACTAATGAACCTGCATTGCTTACAACTCATACAGGGATATGTACCAACTTTTTTTTTTCTCAAATGTAGTGTATACTGGGTGCCAGCAGAACGTGATTCAACAGTAATCAACAATCAAAAGTGAGATAATAAAATCTTGGTAATGGCTCTACTCAGGCATAAACCAAACTCACAGATGAATTAAAATCAAAATTAAATATAATGAGCACTTTTGTCTCATAAATAGACTTCATCAGAATAATAACCATTTGTCCATACTCTGTTTTATAATCAAATAAATATTGGTTCATACTATTACATCACTTCTCACAATTTAAAACACAATATAAATGCCACAAAACAGACAAAGTTAGATTTTAACTTAAAAAGTTTTTCATTTTTTTTGTCTATTTTGTGATATTTATTTTGTGTTTTTACTGATGGGAAGCGATGTAATCATATGAACCAATAACATTTTTTATTTGAATATAAAACAGAGTATGGACTGATGGAAAACACTCAATAAATTATATTTGGTTTTAATTCATCTGTGAGTGTGGTTTGTGCCAATTACTGAGGTGTTTTACTATAGCAATAACCCACGCCTGGGTGTGGGTAATGCTGGATTTACCCACAGTTGGCGTGGTTTGGTCACGAGGGCGAAGCCCGAGTGGCCAAACAAAGCCAACCGTGGGTAAATCCAGCATTACCCACACCCAGAAGTGGGTTATTGCTATTATACAATGACATTATTTAAGAAAAAAAATAATTACTTTTCTTAAATAATGGCATTGTATAATGCCTCCTTGCTGCCCTTCCGCAGCTGTCTGGTATTCTGCGGCAGTTCTGAGGTACTGTGCATGCGTATGCCTACGCAGTACATCAGAACTGTGGGCAAAAGCAACGGGGAAAGCAAGATCTCTGTTGCTTTTTACAAACTGTTTTCGCTATGTTACATGGGTTTAACATAGCAAGACAGCTTTAAAAAAAGCAATGGAGAATCTCCGTTGCTTTTTTTAAAGCTGTCTCGGTATGTTAAACCCATTTAACATAGAGACAGTTTTGAAAAAAGCAACGGAGAAAGCAAGATCTCCGTTGCTTTTTACAAACTGTCTCTCTAT
Source organism: Protopterus annectens (assembly GCF_019279795.1). NCBI lineage: Eukaryota > Metazoa > Chordata > Ceratodontiformes > Protopteridae > Protopterus > Protopterus annectens. The sequence continues at coordinate 1,604,018,119 of NC_056737.1, read as the reverse complement.
GTTAAATGGGTTTAACATAGCGAGACTGCTTTAAAAAAAGCAATGGAGAATCTCTGTTGCTTTTTTTTAAAGCTGTCTCGGTATGTTAAACCCATTTAACATAGCGAGACAGTTTTGAAAAAAGCAATGGATAAAGCAAGATCTCCGTTGCTTTTTACAAACTGTCTCGCTATGTTAAAGGAGTTTAGCATAGTGAAACAGCTTTAAAAAAGCAACAGAGAATTTCCGTTGTTTTTTTAAAGCTGTCTCGCTATGTTAAACGAGTTTAACATAGCGGAACAGTGTGAAAAAAGAGTTATAGTAATGGAAAAAGTCCGGGCGACCGGAACTTTTTCCATTACTATAACTCTGATTTACAACGTGCATGCTGACCAATCAGCAAGCACGTTTTTGAATATTAATGGAGGGCAGTTGTATAATATTAGTTTTGTATCACTTCAGGTTCCAACAGCTTGCTGTGCTTAGATCACAAAATCTACTAGTTGCTTTACTTTTAAATTGAGATCAACACTCTGATATCTTAGAGAATACCTCTTCCTTTGAGATATAGCAATTTTAGAGTTAGTATATATAGTGTGTGTGTGTGTGTGTGTGTGTGTGTGTGTGTGTGTGTGTGTGTGTGTGTGTGTGTGTGTGTGTGCGCGTGTGTGTGTGCATGTGTGTCTGTGAGCTTGTGCATTTGTGTGTGTGTGTGTGTGTGTGTGTGTGCAGACAGATAGATAGATTTACACAGTTATAAATAGCGGGAGTGGGGAGGGCAAATTCTTCATGCTTTGAACAGTTATTTTATTTTTTTTTTCAGTTTCAGTGACAGACTGCAGTTTTGTGACTTTTGCCATGGATCCATGTATACCAGCTATGAGCATACTGCATAATCATAACAGACTAACCATATTATTTTTTACTTTTTCCAAATGTTTTGGGTTTCTAATACCATGATGGGTCTAGACCCCATTCCTAAGTCAAAGTATGATTAAAGTTCATGAAATTAGCATTGTTTCACTCTTTGATGTCAGCCAAAAGTGCTCTTCGCAGCACCAGCAATGTGCCCAGTAATGACTCCTTCTGTAGTTCGTACGAGGTTACATGTATTGGTAACATATCCAAATATGATTGTAGATTCTTTTTTATAAGACTCATCACTTCTACTGTCTGGCTATCTTTCTTTCACATTGCTCTCATTTCTGACTGCAAATCCTAATATTTTATGAGTTT